>NW_026947781.1:0-183000 GCF_034190915.1 Cavia porcellus
TTACATTAGATTCACTAGTAGGAGTGAGAAAAACATCACGGGGTGGTGCGCATTGTATGGGTGTGTGTTACATTAGATTCACTAGTAGGAGTGAGAAACACATCACGGGGTGGTGCGCATTGTATGGGTGTGTGTTACATTAGATTCACTAGTAGGAGTGAGAAACACATCACGGGGTGGTGCGCATTGTCTGGGTGTGTGTTACATTAGATTCACTAGAAGGAGTGAGAAAAACATCACGGGGTGGTGCGCATTGTCTGGGTGTGTGTTACATTAGATTCACTAGAAGGAGTGAGAAAAACATCACGGGGTGGTGCGCATTGTATGGGTGTGTGTTACATTACATTCACTAGTAGGAGTGAGAAAAACGTCACGGGGTGGTGCGCATTGTACGGGTGTGTGTTACATTACATTCAGTAGTAGGAGTGAGAAAAACGTCACGGGGTGGTGCGCATTGTATGGGTGTGTGTTACATTAGATTCACTAGTAGCAGTGAGAAAAACGTCACGGGGTGGTGCGCATTGTACGGGTGTTTGTTACATTACATTCACTAGTAGGAGTGAGAAAAACGTCACGGGGTGGTGCGCATTGTACGGGTGTGTGTTACATTACATTCACTAGTAGGAGTGAGAAAAACGTCACAGGTTGGAGCGCATTGTACGCGTGTGTGTTACATAACATTCACTAGTAGGAGTGAGAAAAACATCACGGGGTGGTGCGCATTGTACGGGTGTGTGTTACATTACATTCACTAGTAGGAGTGAGAAAAACATCACGGGGTGGTGCGCATTGTATGGGTGTGTGTTACATTGCATTCACTAGTAGGAGTGAGAAAAACATCACGGGGTGGTGCGCATTGTATGGGTCTGTGTTACATTAGATTCACTAGTAGGAGTGAGAAAAACATCACGGGGTGGTGCGCATTGTATGGGTGTGTGTTACATTAGATTCACTAGTAGGAGTGAGAAAAACATCACGGGGTGGTGCGCATTGTATGGGTGTGTGTTACATTAGATTCACTAGTAGGAGTGAGAAAAACATCACGGGGTGGTGCGCATTGTATGGGTGTGTGTTACATTAGATTCACTAGTAGCAGTGAAAAAACGTCACGTGGTGGTGCGCATTGTACGGGTGTGTGTTACATTAGATTCACTAGTAGGAGTGAGAAAAACGTCACGGGGTGGTGCGCATTGTACGGGTGTGTGTTACATTACATTCACTAGTAGGAGTGAGAAAAACGTCACGGGTTGGTGCGCATTGTACGGGTGTGTGTTACATTACATTCACTAGTAGGAGTGAGAAAAACATCACGGGGTGGTGCGCATTGTACGGGTGTGTGTTACATTACATTCACTAGTAGGAGTGAGAAAAACATCACGGGGTGGTGCGCATTGTACGGGTGTGTGTTACATTGCATTCACTAGTAGGAGTGAGAAAAACATCACGGGGTGGTGCGCATTGTATGGGTGTGTGTTACATTACATTCACTAGTAGGAGTGAGAAAAACATCACGGGGTGGTGCGCATTGTATGGGTGTGTGTTACATTACATTCACTAGTAGGAGTGAGAAAAACATCACGGGGTGGTGCGCCTTGTATGGGTGTGTGTTACATTACTTTCACTAGTAGGAGTGAGAAAAACATCACGGGGTGGTGCGCATTGTATGGGTGTGTGTTACATTACATTCACTAGTAGGAGTGAGAAAAACATCACGGGGTGGTGCGCATTGTATGGGTGTGTGTTACATTAGATTCACTACAAGGAGTGAGAAAAACATCACGGGGTGGTGGCCATTGTATGGGTGTGTGTTACATTAGATTCACTACAAGGAGTGAGAAAAACATCACGGGGTGGTGCGCATTGTATGGGTGTGTGTTACATTAGATTCACTAGTAGGAGTGAGAAAAACATCACGGGGTGGTGCGCATTGTATGGGTGTGTGTTACATTAGATTCACTAGTAGCAGTGAGAAAAACATCACGGGGTGGTGCGCATTGTATGGGTGTGTGTTACATTAGATTCACTAGTAGCAGTGAGAAAAACATCACGGGGTGGTGCGCCTTGTATGGGTGTGTGTAACATTACATTCACTAGTAGGAGTGAGAAAAACATCACGGTGTGGTGCGCATTGTATGGGTGTGTGTTACATTACATTCACTAGTAGGAGTGAGAAAAACATCACGGGGTGGTGCGCATTGTATGGGTGTGTGTTACATTAGATTCACTAGTAGGAGTGAGAAAAACATCACGGGGTGGTGCGCATTGTATGGGTGTGTGTTACATTAGATTCACTAGTAGGAGTGAGAAAAACATCACGGGGTTGTGCGCATTGTATGGGTGTGTGTTACATTAGATTCACTAGTAGGAGTGAGAAAAACATCACGGGGTGGTGCGCATTGTATGGGTGTGTGTTACATTAGATTCACTAGTAGGAGTGAGAAAAACATCACGGGGTGGTGCGCATTGTATGGGTGTGTGTTACATTAGATTCACTAGTAAGAGTGAGAAAAACATCACGGGGTGGTGCGCATTGTATGGGTGTGTGTTACATTAGATTCACTTGTAGGAGTGAGAAAAACGTCACCGGGTGGTGCGCATTGTATGGGTGTGTGTTACATTAGATTCACTAGTAGGAGTGAGAAAAACATCACGGGGTGGTGCGCATTGTACGGGTGTGTGTTACATTAGATTCACTAGTAGCAGTGAGAAAAACGTCACGGGTTGGTGCGCATTGTACGGTTGTGTGTTACATTACATTCACTAGTAGGAGTGAGAAAAACGTCACGGGTTGGTGCGCATTGTACGGGTGTGTGTTACATTACATTCACTAGTAGGAGTGAGAAAAACATCACGGGGTGGTGCGCATTGTATGGGTGTGTGTTACATTACATTCACTAGTAGGAGTGAGAAAAACATCACGGGGTGGTGCGCATTGTATGGGTGTGTGTTACATTGCATTCACTAGTAGGAGTGAGAAAAACATCACGGTGTGGTGCGCATTGTATGGGTCTGTGTTACATTGCATTCACTAGTAGGAGTGAGAAAAACATCACGGGGTGGTGCGCATTGTATGGGTCTGTGTTACATTACATTCACTAGTAGGAGTGAGAAAAACATCACGGGGTGGTGCGCATTGTATGGGTGTGTGTTACATTACATTCACTGGTAGGAGTGAGAAAAACATCACGGGGTGGTGCGCATTGTATGGGTGTGTGTTACATTACTTTCACTAATAGGAGTGAGAAAATCATCACGGGGTGGTGCGCATTGTATGGGTGTGTGTTACATTAGATTCACTAGTAGGAGTGAGAAAAACATCACGGGGTGGTGCGCATTGTATGGGTGTGTGTTACATTAGATTCACTAGTAGCAGTGAGAAAAACATCACGGGGTGGTGCGCATTGTATGGGTGTGTGTTACATTAGATTCACTAGTAGCAGTGAGAAAAACATCACGGGGTGGTGCGCATTGTATGGGTGTGTGTTACATTAGATTCACTAGTAGCAGTGAGAAAAACATCACGGGGTGGTGCGCATTGTATGGGTGTGTGTTACATTAGATTCACTAGTAGCAGTGAGAAAAACATCACGGGGTGGTGCGCATTGTATGGGTGTGTGTTACATTACATTCACTAGTAGCAGTGAGAAAAACATCACGGGGTGGTGCGCATTTGTATGGGTGTGTGTTACATTAGATTCACTAGTAGGAGTGAGAAAAATATCACGGGGTGGTGCGCATTGTATGGGTGTGTGTTACATTACATTCACTAGTAGGAGTGAGAAAAACATCACGGGGTGGTGCGCATTGTATGGGTGTGTGTTACATTACATTCACTAGTAGGAGTGAGAAAAACATCACGGGGTGGTGCGCATTGTATGGGTGTGTGTTACATTACATTCACTAGTAGGAGTGAGAAAAACATCACGGGGTGGTGCGCATTGTATGGGTGTGTGTTACATTACTTTCACTAGTAGGAGTGAGAAAATCATCACGGGGTGGTGCGCACTGTATGGGTGTGTGTTACAATACATACACTAGTAGGAGTGAGAAAAACATCACGGGGTGGTGCGCATTGTATGGGTGTGTGTTACATTACATTCACTAGTAAGAGTGAGATAAACATCACGGGGTGGTGCGCATTGTATGGGTGTGTGTTACATTACATTCACTAGTAGGCGTGAGATAAACATCACGGGGTGGTGCGCATTGTATGGGTGTGTGTTACATTACATTCACTAGTAGGAGTGAGAAAAACATCACGGGGTGGTGCGCATTGTATGGGTGTGTGTTACATTAGATTCACTAGTAGGAGTGAGAAAAACATCACGGGGTGGTGCGCATTGTATGGGTGTGTGTTACATTAGATTCACTAGTAGGAATGAGAAAAACATCACGGGGTGGTGCGCATTTTATGGGTGTGTGTTACATTAGATTCACTAGTAGGAGTGAGAAAAACATCACGGGGTGGTGCGCATTGTATGGGTGTGTGTTACATTAGATTCACTAGTAGGAGTGAGAAAAACGTCACGGGGTGGTGCGCATTGTACGGGTGTGTGTTACATTACATTCAGTAGTAGGAGTGAGAAAAACGTCACGGGGTGGTGCGCATTGTATGGGTGTGTGTTACATTAGATTCACTAGTAGCAGTGAGAAAAACGTCACGGGGTGGTGCGCATTGTACGGGTGTTTGTTACATTACATTCACTAGTAGGAGTGAGAAAAACGTCACGGGGTGGTGCGCATTGTACGGGTGTGTGTTACATTACATTCACTAGTAGGAGTGAGAAAAACGTCACAGGTTGGAGCGCATTGTACGCGTGTGTGTTACATAACATTCACTAGTAGGAGTGAGAAAAACATCACGGGGTGGTGCGCATTGTACGGGTGTGTGTTACATTACATTCACTAGTAGGAGTGAGAAAAACATCACGGGGTGGTGCGCATTGTATGGGTGTGTGTTACATTACATTCACTAGTAGGAGTGAGAAAAACATCACGGGGTAGTGCGCATTGTATGGGTGTGTGTTACATTGCATTCACTAGTAGGAGTGAGAAAAACATCACGGGGTGGTGCGCATTGTACGGGTGTGTGTTACATTGCATTCACTAGTAGGAGTGAGAAAAACATCACGGGGTGGTGCGCATTGTACGGGTGTGTGTTACATTACATTCACTAGTAGGAGTGAGAAAAACATCACGGGGTGGTGCGCATTGTATGGGTGTGTGTTACATTACATTCACTAGTAGCAGTGAGAAAAACATCACGGGGTGGTGCGCATTGTATGGGTGTGTGTTACATTAGATTCACTAGTAGCAGTGAGAAAAACATCACGGGGTGGTGCGCATTGTATGGGTGTGTGTTACATTAGATTCACTAGTAGCCGTGAGAAAAACATCACGGGGTGGTGCGCATTGTATGGGTGTGTGTTACATTAGATTCACTAGTAGCAGTGAGAAAAACATCACGGGGTGGTGCGCATTGTATGGGTGTGTGTTACATTACATTCACTAGTAGGAGTGAGAAAAACATCACGGGGTGGTGCGCATTGTATGGGTGTGTGTTACATTAGATTCACTAGTAGGAGTGAGAAAAACATCACGGGGTGGTGCGCATTGTATGGGTGTGTGTTACATTAGATTCACTAGTAGCAGTGAGAAAAACATCACGGGGTGGTGCGCATTGTATGGGTGTGTGTTACATTAGATTCACTAGTAGCAGTGAGAAAAACATCACGGGGTGGTGCGCATTGTATGGGTGTGTGTTACATTAGATTCACTAGTAGCAGTGAGAAAAACATCACGGGGTGGTGCGCATTGTATGGGTGTGTGTTACATTAGATTCACTAGTAGCAGTGAGAAAAACATCACGGGGTGGTGCGCATTGTATGGGTGTGTGTTACATTAGATTCACTAGTAGCAGTGAGAAAAACATCACGGGGTGGTGCGCATTGTATGGGTGTGTGTTACATTACATTCACTAGTAGGAGTGAGAAAAACATCACGGGGTGGTGCGCATTGTATGGGTGTGTGTTACATTACATTCACTAGTAGGAGTGAGAAAAACATCACGGGGTGGTGCGCATTGTATGGGTGTGGGTTACATTACATTCACTAGTAGGAGTGAGAAAAACATCACGGGGTGGTGCGCATTGTATGGGTGTGTGTTACATTACTTTCACTAGTAGGAGTGAGAAAATCATCACGGGGTGGTGCGCACTGTATGGGTGTGTGTTACAATACATACACTAGTAGGAGTGAGAAAAACATCACGGGGTGGTGCGCATTGTATGGGTGTGTGTTACATTACATTCACTAGTAGGAGTGAGATAAACATCACGGGGTGGTGCGCATTGTACGGGTGTGTGTTACATTACATTCACTAGTAGGAGTGAGAAAAACATCACGGGGTGGTGCGCATTGTATGGGTGTGTGTTACATTAGATTCACTAGTATGAGTGAGAAAAACATCACGGGGTGGTGCGCATTGTATGGGTGTGTGTTACATTAGATTCACTAGTAGGAGTGAGAAAAACATCACGGGGTGGTGCGCATTGTATGGGTGTGTGTTGCATTAGATTCACTAGTAGGAGTGAGAAAAACATCACGGGGTGGTGCGCATTGTATGGGTGTGTGTTGCATTAGATTCACTAGTAGGAGTGAGAAAAACATCACGGGGTGGTGCGCATTGTATGGGTGTGTGTTACATTAGATTCACTAGTAGCAGTGAGAAAAACATCACGGGGTGGTGCGCATTGTATGGGTGTGTGTTACATTAGATTCACTAGTAGCAGTGAGAAAAACATCACGGGGTGGTGCGCATTGTATGGGTGTGTGTTACATTAGATTCACAAGTAGCAGTGAGAAAAACATCACGGGGTGGTGCGCATTGTATGGGTGTGTGTTACATTAGATTCACTAGTAGCAGTGAGAAAAACATCACGGGGTGGTGCGCATTGTATGGGTGTGTGTTACATTAGATTCACTAGTAGCAGTGAGAAAAACATCACGGGGTGGTGCGCATTGTATGGGTGTGTGTTACATTACATTCACTAGTAGGAGTGAGAAAAACATCACGGGGTGGTGCGCATTGAATGGGTGTGGGTTACATTACATTCACTAGTAGGAGTGAGAAAAACATCACGGGGTGGTGCGCATTGTATGGGTGTGTGTTACATTACTTTCACTAGTAGGAGTGAGAAAATCATCACGGGGTGGTGCGCACTGTATGGGTGTGTGTTACAATACATACACTAGTAGGAGTGAGAAAATCATCACGGGGTGGTGCGCATTGTATGGGTGTGTGTTACATTACATTCACTAGTAGGAGTGAGATAAACATCACGGGGTGGTGCGCATTGTATGGGTGTGTGTTACATTACATTCACTAGTAGGCGTGAGATAAACATCACGGGGTGGTGCGCATTGTATGGGTGTGTGTCACATTACATTCACTAGTAGGCGTGAGATAAACATCACGGGGTGGTGCGCATTGTATGGGTGTGTGTCACATTACATTCACTAGTAGGAGTGAGAAAAACATCACGGGGTGGTGCGCATTGTATGGGTGTGTGTTACATTACATTCTCTAGTAGGAGTGAGAAAAACATCACGGGGTGGTGCGCATTGTATGGGTGTGTGTTACATTACATTCACTAGTAGGAGTGAGAAAAACATCACGGGGTGGTGCGCATTGTATGGGTGTGTGTTACATTACATTCACTAGTAGGAGTGAGAAAAACATCACGGGGTGGTGCGCATTGTATGGGTGTGTGTTACTTTAGATTCACTAGTAGGAGTGAGAAAAACATCACGGGGTGGTGCGCATTGTATGGGTGTGTGTTACATTAGATTCACTAGTAGGAGTGAGAAAAACATCACGGGGTGGTGCGCATTGTATGGGTGTGTGTTACATTAGATTCACTAGTAGGAGTGAGAAAAACATCACGGGGTGGTGCGCATTGTATGGGTGTGTGTTACATTAGATTCACTAGTAGCAGTGAGAAAAACATCACGGGGTGGTGCGCATTGTATGGGTGTGTGTTACATTATATTCACTAGTAGCAGTGAGAAAAACATCACGGGGTGGTGCGCATTGTACGGGTGTGTGTTACATTAGATTCACTAGTAGCAGTGAGAAAAACATCACGGGGTGGTGCGCATTGTACGGGTGTGTGTTACATTAGATTTACTTGTAGCAGTGAGAAAAACATCACGGGGTGGTGCGCATTGTATGGGTGCATGTTACATTACATTCACTAGTAGCAGTGAGAAAAACATCACGGGGTGGTGCGCCTTGTATGGGTGTGTGTAACATTACATTCACTAGTAGGAGTGAGAAAAACATCACGGGGTGGTGCGCATTGTATGGGTGTGTGTTACATTACATTCACTAGTAGGAGTGAGAAAAACATCACGGGGTGGTGCGCATTTTATGGGTGTGTGTTACATTAGATTCACTAGTAGGAGTGAGAAAAACATCACGGGGTGGTGCGCATTGTATGGGTGTGTGTTACGTTACATTCACTAGTAGGAGTGAGAAAAACATCACGGGGTGGTGCGCATTGTATGGGTGTGTGTTACGTTACATTCACTAGTAGGAGTGAGAAAAACATCACGGGGTGGTGCGCATTGTATGGGTGTGTGTTACGTTACATTCACTAGTAGGAGTGAGAAAAACATCACGGGGTGGTGCGCATTGTATGGGTGTGTGTTACGTTACATTCACTAGTAGGAGTGAGAAAAACATCACGGGGTGGTGCGCATTGTATGGGTGTGTGTTACGTTACATTCACTAGTAGGAGTGAGAAAAACATCACGGGGTGGTGCGCATTGTATGGGTGTGTGTTACGTTACTTTCACTATTAGGAGTGAGGAAATCATCACGGGGTGGTGCGCATTGTATGGGTGTGTGTTACGTTACATTCACTACTAGGAGTGAGAAAAACATCACGGGGTGGTGCGCATTGTATGGGTGTGTGTTACATTACTTTCACTAGTAGGAGTGAGAAAATCATCACGGGGTGGTGCGCATTGTATGGGTGTGTGTTACATTAGATTGACTAGTAGGAGTGAGAAAAACATCACGGGGTGGTGCGCATTGTATGGGTGTGTGTTACATTAGATTCATTAGTAGCAGTGAGAAAAACATCACGGGGTGGTGCGCATTGTATGGGTGTGTGTTACATTAGATTCACTAGTAGCAGTGAGAAAAACATCACGGGGTGGTGCGCATTGTATGGGTGTGTGTTACATTAGATTCACTAGTAGCAGTGAGAAAAACATCACGGGGTGGTGCGCATTGTATGGGTGTGTGTTACATTAGATTCACTAGAAGGAGTGAGAAAAACATCACGGGGTGGTGCGCATTGTATGGGTGTGTGTTACATTACATTCACTAGTAGGAGTGAGAAAAACATCACGGGGTGGTGCGCATTGTATGGGTGTGTGTTACATTACATTCACTAGTAGGAGTGAGAAAAACATCACGGGGTGGTGCGCATTGTATGGGTGTGTGTTACATTACATTCACTAGTAGGAGTGAGAAAAACATCACGGTGTGGTGCGCATTGTATGGGTGTGTGTTACGTTACATTCACTAGTAGGAGTGAGAAAAACATCACGGGGTGGTGCGTATTGTATGGGTGTGTGTTACGTTACATTCACTAGTAGGAGTGAGAAAAACATCACGGGGTGGTGCGCATTGTATGGGTGTGTGTTACGTTACATTCACTAGTAGGAGTGAGAAAAACATCACGGGGTGGTGCGCATTGTATGGGTGTGTGTTACATTGCATTCACTAGTAGGAGTGAGAAAAACATCACGGTGTGGTGCGCATTGTATGGGTCTGTGTTACATTGCATTCACTAGTAGGAGTGAGAAAAACATCACGGGGTGGTGCGCATTGTATGGGTCTGTGTTACATTACATTCACTAGTAGGAGTGAGAAAACATCACGGGGTGGTGCGCATTGTATGGGTGTGTGTTACATTACATTCACTAGTAGGAGTGAGAAAAACATCACGGGGTGGTGCGCATTGTATGGGTGTGTGTTACATTACTTTCACTAGTAGGAGTGAGAAAATCATCACGGGGTGGTGCGCATTGTATGGGTGTGTGTTACATTAGATTCACTAGTAGGAGTGAGAAAAACATCACGGGGTGGTGCGCATTGTATGGGTGTGTGTTACATTACATTCACTAGTAGCAGTGAGAAAAACATCACGGGGTGGTGCGCATTGTATGGGTGTGTGTTACATTAGATTCACTAGTAGCAGTGAGAAAAACATCACGGGGTGGTGCGCATTTTATGGGTGTGTGTTACATTAGATTCACTAGTAGCAGTGAGAAAAACATCACGGGGTGGTGCGCATTGTATGGGTGTGTGTTACATTAGATTCACTAGTAGCAGTGAGAAAAACATCACGGGGTGGTGTGCATTGTATGGGTGTGTGTTACATTACATTCACTAGTAGGAGTGAGAAAAACATCACGGGGTGGTGCGCATTGAATGGGTGTGGGTTACATTACATTCACTAGTAGGAGTGAGAAAAACATCACGGGGTGGTGCGCATTGTATGGGTGTGTGTTACATTACTTTCACTAGTAGGAGTGAGAAAATCATCACGGGGTGGTGCGCACTGTATGGGTGTGTGTTACAATACATACACTAGTAGGAGTGAGAAAATCATCACGGGGTGGTGCGCATTGTATGGGTGTGTGTTACATTACATTCACTAGTAGGAGTGAGATAAACATCACGGGGTGGTGCGCATTGTATGGGTGTGTGTTACATTACATTCACTAGTAGGCGTGAGATAAACATCACGGGGTGGTGCGCATTGTATGGGTGTGTGTCACATTACATTCACTAGTAGGCGTGAGATAAACATCACGGGGTGGTGCGCATTGTATGGGTGTGTGTCACATTACATTCACTAGTAGGAGTGAGAAAAACATCACGGGGTGGTGCGCATTGTATGGGTGTGTGTTACATTACATTCTCTAGTAGGAGTGAGAAAAACATCACGGGGTGGTGCGCATTGTATGGGTGTGTGTTACATTACATTCACTAGTAGGAGTGAGAAAAACATCACGGGGTGGTGCGCATTGTATGGGTGTGTGTTACATTACATTCACTAGTAGGAGTGAGAAAAACATCACGGGGTGGTGCGCATTGTATGGGTGTGTGTTACTTTAGATTCACTAGTAGGAGTGAGAAAAACATCACGGGGTGGTGCGCATTGTATGGGTGTGTGTTACATTAGATTCACTAGTAGGAGTGAGAAAAACATCACGGGGTGGTGCGCATTGTATGGGTGTGTGTTACATTAGATTCACTAGTAGGAGTGAGAAAAACATCACGGGGTGGTGCGCATTGTATGGGTGTGTGTTACATTAGATTCACTAGTAGCAGTGAGAAAAACATCACGGGGTGGTGCGCATTGTATGGGTGTGTGTTACATTATATTCACTAGTAGCAGTGAGAAAAACATCACGGGGTGGTGCGCATTGTACGGGTGTGTGTTACATTAGATTCACTAGTAGCAGTGAGAAAAACATCACGGGGTGGTGCGCATTGTACGGGTGTGTGTTACATTAGATTTACTTGTAGCAGTGAGAAAAACATCACGGGGTGGTGCGCATTGTATGGGTGCATGTTACATTACATTCACTAGTAGCAGTGAGAAAAACATCACGGGGTGGTGCGCCTTGTATGGGTGTGTGTAACATTACATTCACTAGTAGGAGTGAGAAAAACATCACGGGGTGGTGCGCATTGTATGGGTGTGTGTTACATTACATTCACTAGTAGGAGTGAGAAAAACATCACGGGGTGGTGCGCATTTTATGGGTGTGTGTTACATTAGATTCACTAGTAGGAGTGAGAAAAACATCACGGGGTGGTGCGCATTGTATGGGTGTGTGTTACGTTACATTCACTAGTAGGAGTGAGAAAAACATCACGGGGTGGTGCGCATTGTATGGGTGTGTGTTACGTTACATTCACTAGTAGGAGTGAGAAAAACATCACGGGGTGGTGCGCATTGTATGGGTGTGTGTTACGTTACATTCACTAGTAGGAGTGAGAAAAACATCACGGGGTGGTGCGCATTGTATGGGTGTGTGTTACGTTACATTCACTAGTAGGAGTGAGAAAAACATCACGGGGTGGTGCGCATTGTATGGGTGTGTGTTACGTTACATTCACTAGTAGGAGTGAGAAAAACATCACGGGGTGGTGCGCATTGTATGGGTGTGTGTTACGTTACTTTCACTATTAGGAGTGAGGAAATCATCACGGGGTGGTGCGCATTGTATGGGTGTGTGTTACGTTACATTCACTACTAGGAGTGAGAAAAACATCACGGGGTGGTGCGCATTGTATGGGTGTGTGTTACATTACATTCACTAGTAGGAGTGAGAAAAACATCACGGGGTGGTGCGCATTGTATGGGTGTGTGTTACATTACTTTCACTAGTAGGAGTGAGAAAATCATCACGGGGTGGTGCGCATTGTATGGGTGTGTGTTACATTAGATTGACTAGTAGGAGTGAGAAAAACATCACGGGGTGGTGCGCATTGTATGGGTGTGTGTTACATTAGATTCATTAGTAGCAGTGAGAAAAACATCACGGGGTGGTGCGCATTGTATGGGTGTGTGTTACATTAGATTCACTAGTAGCAGTGAGAAAAACATCACGGGGTGGTGCGCATTGTATGGGTGTGTGTTACATTAGATTCACTAGTAGCAGTGAGAAAAACATCACGGGGTGGTGCGCATTGTATGGGTGTGTGTTACATTAGATTCACTAGAAGGAGTGAGAAAAACATCACGGGGTGGTGCGCATTGTATGGGTGTGTGTTACATTACATTCACTAGTAGGAGTGAGAAAAACATCACGGGGTGGTGCGCATTGTATGGGTGTGTGTTACATTACATTCACTAGTAGGAGTGAGAAAAACATCACGGGGTGGTGCGCATTGTATGGGTGTGTGTTACATTACATTCACTAGTAGGAGTGAGAAAAACATCACGGTGTGGTGCGCATTGTATGGGTGTGTGTTACGTTACATTCACTAGTAGGAGTGAGAAAAACATCACGGGGTGGTGCGTATTGTATGGGTGTGTGTTACGTTACATTCACTAGTAGGAGTGAGAAAAACATCACGGGGTGGTGCGCATTGTATGGGTGTGTGTTACGTTACATTCACTAGTAGGAGTGAGAAAAACATCACGGGGTGGTGCGCATTGTATGGGTGTGTGTTACATTGCATTCACTAGTAGGAGTGAGAAAAACATCACGGTGTGGTGCGCATTGTATGGGTCTGTGTTACATTGCATTCACTAGTAGGAGTGAGAAAAACATCACGGGGTGGTGCGCATTGTATGGGTCTGTGTTACATTACATTCACTAGTAGGAGTGAGAAAACATCACGGGGTGGTGCGCATTGTATGGGTGTGTGTTACATTACATTCACTAGTAGGAGTGAGAAAAACATCACGGGGTGGTGCGCATTGTATGGGTGTGTGTTACATTACTTTCACTAGTAGGAGTGAGAAAATCATCACGGGGTGGTGCGCATTGTATGGGTGTGTGTTACATTAGATTCACTAGTAGGAGTGAGAAAAACATCACGGGGTGGTGCGCATTGTATGGGTGTGTGTTACATTACATTCACTAGTAGCAGTGAGAAAAACATCACGGGGTGGTGCGCATTGTATGGGTGTGTGTTACATTAGATTCACTAGTAGCAGTGAGAAAAACATCACGGGGTGGTGCGCATTTTATGGGTGTGTGTTACATTAGATTCACTAGTAGCAGTGAGAAAAACATCACGGGGTGGTGCGCATTGTATGGGTGTGTGTTACATTAGATTCACTAGTAGCAGTGAGAAAAACATCACGGGGTGGTGTGCATTGTATGGGTGTGTGTTACATTACATTCACTAGTAGCAGTGAGAAAAACATCACGGGGTGGTGCGCATTGTATGGGTGTGTGTTACATTAGATTCACTAGTAGGAGTGAGAAAAACATCACGGGGTGGTGCGCATTGTATGGGTGTGTGTTACATTAGATTCACTAGTAGGAGTGAGAAAAACATCACGGGGTGGTGCGCATTGTATGGGTTTGTGTTACATTACATTCACTAGTAGGAGTGAGAAAAACATCACGGGGTGGTGCGCATTGTATGGGTGTGTGTTACATTACATTCACTAGTAGGAGTGAGAAAAACATCACGGGGTGGTGCGCATTGTATGGGTGTGTGTTACATTACTTTCACTAGTAGGAGTGAGAAAATCATCACGGGGTGGTGCGCACTGTATGGGTGTGTGTTACAATACATACACTAGTAGGAGTGAGAAAAACATCACGGGGTGGTGCGCATTGTATGGGTGTGTGTTACATTACATTCACTAGTAAGAGTGAGATAAACATCACGGGGTGGTGCGCATTGTATGGGTGTGTGTTACATTACATTCACTAGTAGGCGTGAGATAAACATCACGGGGTGGTGCGCATTGTATGGGTGTGTGTTACATTACATTAACTAGTAGGAGTGAGAAAAACATCACGGGGTGGTGCGCATTGTATGGGTGTGTGTTACATTAGATTCACTAGTAGGAGTGAGAAAAACATCACGGGGTGGTGCGCATTGTATTGGTGTGTGTTACATTAGATTCACTAGTAGGAGTGAGAAAAACATCACGGGGTGGTGCGCATTGTATGGGTGTGTGTTACATTAGATTCACTAGTAGGAGTGAGAAAAACATCACGGGGTGGTGTGCATTGTATGGGTGTGTGTTACATTAGATTCACTAGTAGGAGTGAGAAAAACATCACGGGGTGGTGCGCATTGTATGGGTGTGTGTTACATTACATTCACTAGTAGCAGTGAGAAAAACATCACGGGGTGGTGCGCATTGTATGGGTGTGTGTTACATTAGATTCACTAGTAGCAGTGAGAAAAACATCACGGGGTGGTGCGCATTGTATGGGTGTGTGTTACATTAGATTCAATAGTAGCAGTGAGAAAAACATCACGGGGTGGTGCGCATTGTATGGGTGTGTGTTACATTAGATTCACTAGTAGCAGTGAGAAAAACATCACGGGGTGGTGCGCATTGTATGGGTGTGTGTTACATTCCATTCACTAGTAGCAGTGAGAAAAACATCACGGGGTGGTGCGCATTGTATGGGTGTGTGTTACATTAGATTCACTAGTAGCAGTGAGAAAAACATCACGGGGTGGTGCGCATTGTATGGGTGTGTGTTACATTACATTCACTAGTAGCAGTGAGAAAAACATCACGGGGTGGTGCGCATTGTATGGGTGTGTGTTACATTAGATTCACTAGTAGGAGTGAGAAAAACATCACGGGGTGGTGCGCATTGTATGGGTGTGTGTTACATTACATTCACTAGTAGGAGTGAGAAAAACATCACGGGGTGGTGCGCATTGTATGGGTGTGTGTTACATTACATTCACTAGTAGGAGTGAGAAAAACATCACGGGGTGGTGCGCATTGTATGGGTGTGTGTTACATTACATTCACTAGTAGGAGTGAGAAAAACATCACGGGGTGGTGCGCATTGTATGGGTGTGTGTTACATTACTTTCACTAGTAGGAGTGAGAAAATCATCACGGGGTGGTGCGCACTGTATGGGTGTGTGTTACAATACATACACTAGTAGGAGTGAGAAAAACATCACGGGGTGGTGCGCATTGTATGGGTGTGTGTTACATTACATTCACTAGTAAGAGTGAGATAAACATCACGGGGTGGTGCGCATTGTATGGGTGTGTGTTACATTACATTCACTAGTAGGCGTGAGATAAACATCACGGGGTGGTGCGCATTGTATGGGTGTGTGTTACATTACATTCACTAGTAGGAGTGAGAAAAACATCACGGGGTGGTGCGCATTGTATGGGTGTGTGTTACATTAGATTCACTAGTAGGAGTGAGAAAAACATCACGGGGTGGTGCGCATTGTAAGGGTGTGTGTTACATTAGATTCACTAGTAGGAGTGAGAAAAACATCACGGGGTGGTGCGCATTGTATGGGTGTGTGTTACATTAGATTCACTAGTAGGAGTGAGAAAAACATCACGGGGTGGTGCGCATTGTATGTGTGTGTTACATTAGATTCACTAGTAGGAGTGAGAAAAACATCACGGGGTGGTGCGCATTGTATGGGTGTGTGTTACATTAGATTCACTAGTAGGAGGAGAAAAACATCACGGGGTGGTGCGCATTGTATGGGTGTGTGTTACATTAGATTCACTAGTAGGAGTGAGAAACACATCACGGGGTGGTGCGCATTGTATGGGTGTGTGTTACATTAGATTCACTAGTAGGAGTGAGAAACACATCACGGGGTGGTGCGCATTGTCTGGGTGTGTGTTACATTAGATTCACTTGAAGGAGTGAGAAAAACATCACGGGGTGGTGCGCATTGTCTGGGTGTGTGTTACATTAGATTCACTAGAAGGAGTGAGAAAAACATCACGGGGTGGTGCGCATTGTATGGGTGTGTGTTACATTACATTCACTACTAGGAGTGAGAAAAACGTCACGGGGTGGTGCGCATTGTACGGGTGTGTGTTACATTACATTCAGTAGTAGGAGTGAGAAAAACGTCACGGGGTGGTGCGCATTTTATGGGTGTGTGTTACATTAGATTCACTAGTAGCAGTGAAAAAAACGTCACGGGGTGGTGCGCATTGTACGGGTGTTTGTTACATTACATTCACTAGTAGGAGTGAGAAAAACGTCACGGGTTGGAGCGCATTGTACGCGTGTGTGTTACATTACATTCACTAGTAGGAGTGAGAAAAACATCACGGGGTGGTGCGCATTGTACGGGTGTGTGTTACATTACATTCACTAGTAGGAGTGAGAAAAACATCACGGGGTGGTGCGCATTGTATGGGTGTGTGTTACATTACATTCACTAGTAGGAGTGAGAAAAACATCACGGGGTAGTGCGCATTGTATGGGTGTGTGTTACATTGCATTCACTAGTAGGAGTGAGAAAAACATCACGGGGTGGTGCGCATTGTACGGGTGTGTGTTACATTGCATTCACTAGTAGGAGTGAGAAAAACATCACGGGGTGGTGCGCATTGTACGGGTGTGTGTTACATTACATTCACTGGTAGGAGTGAGAAAAACATCACGGGGTGGTGCGCATTGTATGGGTGTGTGTTACATTACATTCACTAGTAGCAGTGAGAAAAACATCACGGGGTGGTGCGCATTGTATGGGTGTGTGTTACATTAGATTCACTAGTAGCAGTGAGAAAAACATCACGGGGTGGTGCGCATTGTATGGGTGTGTGTTACATTAGATTCACTAGTAGCAGTGAGAAAAACATCACGGGGTGGTGCGCATTGTATGGGTGTGTGTTACATTAGATTCACTAGTAGCAGTGAGAAAAACATCACGGGGTGGTGCGCATTGTTTGGGTGTGTGTTACATTACATTCACTAGTAGGAGTGAGAAAAACATCACGGGGTGGTGCGCATTGTATGGGTGTGTGTTACATTAGATTCACTAGTAGGAGTGAGAAAAACATCACGGGGTGGTGCGCATTATATGGGTGTGTGTTACATTAGATTCATTAGTAGCAGTGAGAAAAACATCACGGGGTGGTGCGCATTGTATGGGTGTGTGTTACATTAGATTCACTAGTAGCAGTGAGAAAAACATCACGGGGTGGTGCGCATTGTATTTGTGTGTGTTACATTAGATTCACTAGTAGCAGTGAGAAAAACATCACGGGGTGGTGCGCATTGTATGGGTGTGTGTTACATTAGATTCACTAGTAGCAGTGAGAAAAACATCACGGGGTGGTGCGCATTGTATGGGTGTGTGTTACATTAGATTCACTAGTAGCAGTGAGAAAAACATCACGGGGTGGTGCGCATTGTATGGGTGTGTGTTACATTACATTCACTAGTAGGAGTGAGAAAAACATCACGGGGTGGTGCGCATTGTATGGGTGTGTGTTACATTACATTCACTAGTAGGAGTGAGAAAAACATCACGGGGTGGTGCGCATTGTATCGGTGTGGGTTACATTACATTCACTAGTACGAGTGAGAAAAACATCACGGGGTGGTGCGCATTGTATGGGTGTGTGTTACATTACTTTCACTAGTAGGAGTGAGAAAATCATCACGGGGTGGTGCGCACTGTATGGGTGTGTGTTACAATACATACACTAGTAGGAGTGAGAAAAACATCACGGGGTTTTGCGCATTGTATGGGTGTGTGTTACATTACATTCACTAGTAGGAATGAGATAAACATCACGGGGTGGTGCGCATTGTATGGGTGTGTGTTACATTACATTCACTAGTAGGCGTGAGATAAACATCACGGGGTGGTGCGCATTGTATGGGTGTGTGTCACATTACATTCACTAGTAGGAGTGAGAAAAACATCACGGGGTGGTGCGCATTGTATGGGTGTGTGTTACATTAGATTCACTAGTAGGAGTGAGAAAAACATCACGGGGTGGTGCGCATTGTATGGGTGTGTGTTACATTAGATTCACTAGTAGGAGTGAGAAAAACATCACGGGGTGGTGCGCATTGTATGGGTGTGTGTTACATTAGATTCACTAGTAGCAGTGAGAAAAACATCACGGGGTGGTGCGCATTGTATGGGTGTGTGTTACATTAGATTCACTAGTAGCAGTGAGAAAAACATCATGGGGTGGTGCGCATTGTATGGGTGTGTGTTACATTAGATTCACTAGTAGCAGTGAGAAAAACATCACGGGGTGGTGCGCATTGTATGGGTGTGTGTTACATTAGATTCACTAGTAGCAGTGAGAAAAACATCACGGGGTGGTGCGCATTGTATGGGTGTGTGTTACATTACATTCACTAGTAGGAGTGAGAAAAACATCACGGGGTGGTGCGCATTGTATGGGTGTGTGTTACATTACATTCACTAGTAGGAGTGAGAAAAACATCACGGGGTGGTGCCCATTGTATGGGTGTGTGTTACATTAGATTCACTAGTAGGAGTGAGAAAAACATCACGGGGAGGTGCGCATTGTATGGGTGTGTGTTACATTAGATTCACTAGTAGCAGTGAGAAAAACATCACGGGGTGGTGCGCATTGTATGGGTGTGTGTTACATTAGATTCACTAGTAGCAGTGAGAAAAACATCACGGGGTGGTGCGCATTGTATGGGTGTGTGTTACATTAGATTCACTAGTAGCAGTGAGAAAAACATCACGGGGTGGTGCGCATTGTATGGGTGTGTGTTACATTAGATTCACTAGTAGCAGTGAGAAAAACATCACGGGGTGGTGCGCATTGTATGGGTGTGTGTTACATTACATTCACTAGTAGGAGTGAGAAAAACATCACGGGGTGGTGCGCATTGAATGGGTGTGGGTTACATTACATTCACTAGTAGGAGTGAGAAAAACATCACGGGGTGGTGCGCATTGTATGGGTGTGTGTTACATTACTTTCACTAGTAGGAGTGAGAAAATCATCACGGGGTGGTGCGCACTGTATGGGTGTGTGTTACAATACATACACTAGTAGGAGTGAGAAAATCATCACGGGGTGGTGCGCATTGTATGGGTGTGTGTTACATTACATTCACTAGTAGGAGTGAGATAAACATCACGGGGTGGTGCGCATTGTATGGGTGTGTGTTACATTACATTCACTAGTAGGCGTGAGATAAACATCACGGGGTGGTGCGCATTGTATGGGTGTGTGTTACATTACATTCACTAGTAGGCGTGAGATAAACATCACGGGGTGGTGCGCATTGTATGGGTGTGTGTCACATTACATTCACTAGTAGGAGTGAGAAAAACATCACGGGGTGGTGCGCATTGTATGGGTGTGTGTTACATTACATTCTCTAGTAGGAGTGAGAAAAACATCACGGGGTGGTGCGCATTGTATGGGTGTGTGTTACATTAGATTCATTAGTAGCAGTGAGAAAAACATCACGGGGTGGTGCGCATTGTATGGGTGTGTGTTACATTAGATTCACTAGTAGCAGTGAGAAAAACATCACGGGGTGGTGCGCATTGTATGGGTGTGTGTTACATTAGATTCACTAGTAGGAGTGAGAAACACATCACGGGGTGGTGCGCATTGTCTGGGTGTGTGTTACATTAGATTCACTTGAAGGAGTGAGAAAAACATCACGGGGTGGTGCGCATTGTCTGGGTGTGTGTTACATTAGATTCACTAGAAGGAGTGAGAAAAACATCACGGGGTGGTGCGCATTGTATGGGTGTGTGTTACATTACATTCACTACTAGGAGTGAGAAAAACGTCACGGGGTGGTGCGCATTGTACGGGTGTGTGTTACATTACATTCAGTAGTAGGAGTGAGAAAAACGTCACGGGGTGGTGCGCATTTTATGGGTGTGTGTTACATTAGATTCACTAGTAGCAGTGAAAAAAACGTCACGGGGTGGTGCGCATTGTACGGGTGTTTGTTACATTACATTCACTAGTAGGAGTGAGAAAAACGTCACGGGTTGGAGCGCATTGTACGCGTGTGTGTTACATTACATTCACTAGTAGGAGTGAGAAAAACATCACGGGGTGGTGCGCATTGTACGGGTGTGTGTTACATTACATTCACTAGTAGGAGTGAGAAAAACATCACGGGGTGGTGCGCATTGTATGGGTGTGTGTTACATTACATTCACTAGTAGGAGTGAGAAAAACATCACGGGGTAGTGCGCATTGTATGGGTGTGTGTTACATTGCATTCACTAGTAGGAGTGAGAAAAACATCACGGGGTGGTGCGCATTGTACGGGTGTGTGTTACATTGCATTCACTAGTAGGAGTGAGAAAAACATCACGGGGTGGTGCGCATTGTACGGGTGTGTGTTACATTACATTCACTGGTAGGAGTGAGAAAAACATCACGGGGTGGTGCGCATTGTATGGGTGTGTGTTACATTACATTCACTAGTAGCAGTGAGAAAAACATCACGGGGTGGTGCGCATTGTATGGGTGTGTGTTACATTAGATTCACTAGTAGCAGTGAGAAAAACATCACGGGGTGGTGCGCATTGTATGGGTGTGTGTTACATTAGATTCACTAGTAGCAGTGAGAAAAACATCACGGGGTGGTGCGCATTGTATGGGTGTGTGTTACATTAGATTCACTAGTAGCAGTGAGAAAAACATCACGGGGTGGTGCGCATTGTTTGGGTGTGTGTTACATTACATTCACTAGTAGGAGTGAGAAAAACATCACGGGGTGGTGCGCATTGTATGGGTGTGTGTTACATTAGATTCACTAGTAGGAGTGAGAAAAACATCACGGGGTGGTGCGCATTATATGGGTGTGTGTTACATTAGATTCATTAGTAGCAGTGAGAAAAACATCACGGGGTGGTGCGCATTGTATGGGTGTGTGTTACATTAGATTCACTAGTAGCAGTGAGAAAAACATCACGGGGTGGTGCGCATTGTATTTGTGTGTGTTACATTAGATTCACTAGTAGCAGTGAGAAAAACATCACGGGGTGGTGCGCATTGTATGGGTGTGTGTTACATTAGATTCACTAGTAGCAGTGAGAAAAACATCACGGGGTGGTGCGCATTGTATGGGTGTGTGTTACATTAGATTCACTAGTAGCAGTGAGAAAAACATCACGGGGTGGTGCGCATTGTATGGGTGTGTGTTACATTACATTCACTAGTAGGAGTGAGAAAAACATCACGGGGTGGTGCGCATTGTATGGGTGTGTGTTACATTACATTCACTAGTAGGAGTGAGAAAAACATCACGGGGTGGTGCGCATTGTATCGGTGTGGGTTACATTACATTCACTAGTACGAGTGAGAAAAACATCACGGGGTGGTGCGCATTGTATGGGTGTGTGTTACATTACTTTCACTAGTAGGAGTGAGAAAATCATCACGGGGTGGTGCGCACTGTATGGGTGTGTGTTACAATACATACACTAGTAGGAGTGAGAAAAACATCACGGGGTTTTGCGCATTGTATGGGTGTGTGTTACATTACATTCACTAGTAGGAATGAGATAAACATCACGGGGTGGTGCGCATTGTATGGGTGTGTGTTACATTACATTCACTAGTAGGCGTGAGATAAACATCACGGGGTGGTGCGCATTGTATGGGTGTGTGTCACATTACATTCACTAGTAGGAGTGAGAAAAACATCACGGGGTGGTGCGCATTGTATGGGTGTGTGTTACATTAGATTCACTAGTAGGAGTGAGAAAAACATCACGGGGTGGTGCGCATTGTATGGGTGTGTGTTACATTAGATTCACTAGTAGGAGTGAGAAAAACATCACGGGGTGGTGCGCATTGTATGGGTGTGTGTTACATTAGATTCACTAGTAGCAGTGAGAAAAACATCACGGGGTGGTGCGCATTGTATGGGTGTGTGTTACATTAGATTCACTAGTAGCAGTGAGAAAAACATCACGGGGTGGTGCGCATTGTATGGGTGTGTGTTACATTAGATTCACTAGTAGCAGTGAGAAAAACATCACGGGGTGGTGCGCATTGTATGGGTGTGTGTTACATTAGATTCACTAGTAGCAGTGAGAAAAACATCACGGGGTGGTGCGCATTGTATGGGTGTGTGTTACATTACATTCACTAGTAGGAGTGAGAAAAACATCACGGGGTGGTGCGCATTGTATGGGTGTGTGTTACATTACATTCACTAGTAGGAGTGAGAAAAACATCACGGGGTGGTGCCCATTGTATGGGTGTGTGTTACATTAGATTCACTAGTAGGAGTGAGAAAAACATCACGGGGAGGTGCGCATTGTATGGGTGTGTGTTACATTAGATTCACTAGTAGCAGTGAGAAAAACATCACGGGGTGGTGCGCATTGTATGGGTGTGTGTTACATTAGATTCACTAGTAGCAGTGAGAAAAACATCACGGGGTGGTGCGCATTGTATGGGTGTGTGTTACATTAGATTCACTAGTAGCAGTGAGAAAAACATCACGGGGTGGTGCGCATTGTATGGGTGTGTGTTACATTAGATTCACTAGTAGCAGTGAGAAAAACATCACGGGGTGGTGCGCATTGTATGGGTGTGTGTTACATTACATTCACTAGTAGGAGTGAGAAAAACATCACGGGGTGGTGCGCATTGAATGGGTGTGGGTTACATTACATTCACTAGTAGGAGTGAGAAAAACATCACGGGGTGGTGCGCATTGTATGGGTGTGTGTTACATTACTTTCACTAGTAGGAGTGAGAAAATCATCACGGGGTGGTGCGCACTGTATGGGTGTGTGTTACAATACATACACTAGTAGGAGTGAGAAAATCATCACGGGGTGGTGCGCATTGTATGGGTGTGTGTTACATTACATTCACTAGTAGGAGTGAGATAAACATCACGGGGTGGTGCGCATTGTATGGGTGTGTGTTACATTACATTCACTAGTAGGCGTGAGATAAACATCACGGGGTGGTGCGCATTGTATGGGTGTGTGTTACATTACATTCACTAGTAGGCGTGAGATAAACATCACGGGGTGGTGCGCATTGTATGGGTGTGTGTCACATTACATTCACTAGTAGGAGTGAGAAAAACATCACGGGGTGGTGCGCATTGTATGGGTGTGTGTTACATTACATTCTCTAGTAGGAGTGAGAAAAACATCACGGGGTGGTGCGCATTGTATGGGTGTGTGTTACATTAGATTCATTAGTAGCAGTAAGAAAAACATCACGGGGTGGTGCGCATTGTATGGGTGTGTGTTACATTAGATTCACTAGTAGCAGTGAGAAAAACATCACGGGGTGGTGCGCATTGTATGGGTGTGTGTTACATTAGATTCATTAGTAGCAGTGAGAAAAACATCACGGGGTGGTGCGCATTGTATGGGTGTGTGTTACATTAGATTCACTAGTAGCAGTGAGAAAAACATCACGGGGTGGTGCGCATTGTATGGGTGTGTGTTACATTAGATTCACTAGTAGCAGTGAGAAAAACATCACGGGGTGGTGCGCATTGTATGGGTGTGTGTTACATTAGATTCACTAGTAGCAGTGAGAAAAACATCACGGGGTGGTGCGCATTGTATGGGTGTGTGTTACATTAGATTCACTAGTAGCAGTGAGAAAAACATCACGGGGTGGTGCGCATTGTATGGGTGTGTGTTACATTAGATTCACTAGTAGCAGTGAGAAAAACATCACGGGGTGGTGCGCATTGTATGGGTGTGTGTTACATTAGATTCACTAGTAGCAGTGAGAAAAACATCACGGGGTGGTGCGCATTGTATGGGTGTGTGTTACATTACATTCACTAGTAGGAGTGAGAAAAACATCACGGGGTGGTGCGCATTGTATGGGTGTGTGTTACATTACATTCACTAGTAGGAGTGAGAAAAACATCACGGGGTGGTGCCCATTGTATGGGTGTGTGTTACATTAGATTCACTAGTAGGAGTGAGAAAAACATCACGGGGAGGTGCGCATTGTATGGGTGTGTGTTACATTAGATTCACTAGTAGCAGTGAGAAAAACATCACGGGGTGGTGCGCATTGTATGGGTGTGTGTTACATTAGATTCACTAGTAGCAGTGAGAAAAACATCACGGGGTGGTGCGCATTGTATGGGTGTGTGTTACATTAGATTCACTAGTAGCAGTGAGAAAAACATCACGGGGTGGTGCGCATTGTATGGGTGTGTGTTACATTAGATTCACTAGTAGCAGTGAGAAAAACATCACGGGGTGGTGCGCATTGTATGGGTGTGTGTTACATTACATTCACTAGTAGGAGTGAGAAAAACATCACGGGGTGGTGCGCATTGAATGGGTGTGGGTTACATTACATTCACTAGTAGGAGTGAGAAAAACATCACGGGGTGGTGCGCATTGTATGGGTGTGTGTTACATTACTTTCACTAGTAGGAGTGAGAAAATCATCACGGGGTGGTGCGCACTGTATGGGTGTGTGTTACAATACATACACTAGTAGGAGTGAGAAAATCATCACGGGGTGGTGCGCATTGTATGGGTGTGTGTTACATTACATTCACTAGTAGGAGTGAGATAAACATCACGGGGTGGTGCGCATTGCATGGGTGTGTGTTACATTACATTCACTAGTAGGCGTGAGATAAACATCACGAGGTGGTGCGCATTGTATGGGTGTGTGTTACATTACATTCACTAGTAGGCGTGAGATAAACATCACGGGGTGGTGCGCATTGTATGGGTTTGTGTCACATTACATTCACTAGTAGGAGTGAGAAAAACATCACGGGGTGGTGCGCATTGTATGGGTGTGTGTTACATTACATTCTCTAGTAGGAGTGAGAAAAACATCACGGGGTGGTGCGCATTGTATGGGTGTGTGTTACATTAGATTCATTAGTAGCAGTGAGAAAAACATCACGGGGTGGTGCGCATTGTATGGGTGTGTGTTACATTAGATTCACTAGTAGCAGTGAGAAAAACATCACGGGGTGGTGTGCATTGTATGGGTGTGTGTTACATTAGATTCATTAGTAGCAGTGAGAAAAACATCACGGGGTGGTGCGCATTGTATGGGTGTGTGTTACATTAGATTCACTAGTAGCAGTGAGAAAAACATCACGGGGTGGTGCGCATTGTATGGGTGTGTGTTACATTAGATTCACTAGTAGCAGTGAGAAAAACATCACGGGGTGGTGCGCATTGTATGGGTGTGTGTTACATTAGATTCACTAGAAGGAGTGAGAAAAACATCACGGGGTGGTGCGCATTGTATGGGTGTGTGTTACATTACATTCACTAGTAGGAGTGAGAAAAACATCACGGGGTGGTGCGCATTGTATGGGTGTGTGTTACATTACATTCACTAGTAGGAGTGAGAAAAACATCACGGGGTGGTGCGCATTGTATGGGTGTGTGTTACATTAGATTCACTAGTAGGAGTGAGAAAAACATCACGGTGTGGTGCGCATTGTATGGGTGTGTGTTACGTTACATTCACTAGTAGGAGTGAGAAAAACATCACGGGGTGGTGCGTATTGTATGGGTGTGTGTTACGTTACATTCACTAGTAGGAGTGAGAAAAACATCACGGGGTGGTGCGCATTGTATGGGTGTGTGTTACGTTACATTCACTAGTAGGAGTGAGAAAAACATCACGGGGTGGTGCGCATTGTATGGGTGTGTGTTACGTTACATTCACTAGTAGGAGTGAGAAAAACATCACGGGGTGGTGCGCATTGTATGGGTGTGTGTTACGTTACATTCACTAGTAGGAGTGAGAAAAACATCACGGGGTGGTGCGCATTGTATGGGTGTGTGTTACGTTACATTCACTAGTAGGAGTGAGAAAAACATCACGGGGTGGTGCGCATTGTATGGGTGTGTGTTACGTTACATTCACTAGTAGGAGTGAGAAAAACATCACGGGGTGGTGCGCATTGTATGGGTGTGTGTTACATTACTTTCACTATTAGGAGTGAGAAAATCATCACGGGGTGGTGCGCATTGTATGCGTGTGTGTTACGTTACATTCACTAGTAGGAGTGAGAAAAACATCATGGTGTGGTGCGCATTGTATGGGTGTGTGTTACGTTACATTCACTAGTAGGAGTGAGAAAAACATCACGGGGTGGTGCGCATTTTATGGGTGTGTGTTACGTTACATTCACTAGTAGGAGTGAGAAAAACATCACGGGGTGGTGCGCATTGTATGGGTGTGTGTTACGTTACATTCACTAGTAGGAGTGAGAAAAACATCACGGGGTGGTGCGCATTGTATGGGTGTGTGTTACATTAGATTCACTAGTAGGAGTGAGAAAAACATCACGGGGTGGTGCGCATTGTATGGGTGTGTGTTACATTAGATTCACTAGTAGGAGTGAGAAAAACATCACGGGGTGGTGCGCATTGTATGGGTGTGTGTTACATTACATTCACTAGTAGCAGTGAGAAAAACATCACGGGGTGGTGCGCATTGTATGGGTGTGTGTTACATTACATTCACTAGTAGGAGTGAGAAAAACATCACGGGGTGGTGCGCATTGTACGGGTGTGTGTTACATTACATTCACTAGTAGGAGTGAGAAAAACGTCACGGGGTGGTGCGCATTGTATGGGTGTGTGTTACATTAGATTCACTAGTAGCAGTGAGAAAAACGTCACGGGGTGGTGCGCATTGTACGGGTGTGTGTTACATTAGATTCACTAGTAGGAGTGAGAAAAACGTCACGGGTTGGTGCGCATTGTACGGGTGTGTGTTACATTACATTCACTAGTAGAAGTGAGAAAAACATCACGGGGTGGTGCGCATTGTACGGGTGTGTGTTACATTACATTCACTAGTAGGAGTGAGAAAAACATCACGGGGTGGTGCGCATTGTATGGGTGTGTGTTACATTAGATTCACTAGTAGGAGTGAGAAAAACATCACGGGGTGGTGCGCATTGTATGGGTGTGTGTTACATTAGATTCACTAGTAGGAGTGAGAAAAACATCACGGGGTGGTGCGCATTGTATGGGTGTGTGTTACATTAGATTCACTAGTAGCAGTGAGAAAAACATCACGGGGTGGTGCGCATTGTATGGGTGTGTGTTACATTAGATTCACTAGTAGCAGTGAGAAAAACATCACGGGGTGGTGCGCATTGTATGGGTGTGTGTTACATTAGATTTACTTGTAGCAGTGAGAAAAACATCACGGGGTGGTGCGCATTGTATGGGTGCGTGTTACATTACATTCACTAGTAGCAGTGAGAAAAACATCACGTGTGGTGCGCCTTGTATGGGTGTGTGTAACATTACATTCACTAGTAGAAGTGAGAAAAACATCACGGGGTGGTGCGCATTGTATGGGTGTGTGTTACATTACATTCACTAGTAGGAGTGAGAAAAACATCACGGGGTGGTGCGCATTGTATGGGTGTGTGTTACATTAGATTCACTAGTAGGAGTGAGAAAAACATCACGGGGTGGTGCGCATTGTATGGGTGTGTGTTACGTTACATTCACTAGTAGGAGTGAGAAAAACATCACGGGGTGGTGCGCATTGTATGGGTGTGTGTTACGTTACATTCACTAGTAGGAGTGAGAAAAACATCACGGGGTGGTGCGCATTGTATGGGTGTGTGTTACGTTACATTCACTAGTAGGAGTGAGAAAAACATCACGGGGTGGTGCGCATTGTATGGGTGTGTGTTACGTTACATTCACTAGTAGGAGTGAGAAAAACATCACGGGGTGGTGCGCATTGTATGGGTGTGTGTTACGTTACATTCACTAGTAGGAGTGAGAAAAACATCACGGGGTGGTGCGCCTTGTATGGGTGTGTGTTACGTTACTTTCACTATTAGGAGTGAGAAAATCATCACGGGGTGGTGCGCATTGTATGGGTGTGTGTTACGTTACATTCACTAGTAGGAGTGAGAAAAACATCACGGGGTGGTGCGCATTGTATGGGTGTGTGTTACATTACATTCACTAGTAGGAGTGAGAAAAACATCACGGGGTGGTGCGCATTGTATGGGTGTGTGTTACATTACTTTCACTAGTAGGAGTGAGAAAATCATCACGGGGTGGTGCGCATTGTATGGGTGTGTGTTACATTAGATTGAGTAGTAGGAGTGAGAAAAACATCATGGGGTGGTGCGCATTGTATGGGTGTGTGTTACATTAGATTCACTAGTAGCAGTGAGAAAAACATCATGGGGTGGTGCGCATTGTATGGGTGTGTGTTACATTAGATTCACTAGTAGCAGTGAGAAAAACATCACGGGGTGGTGCGCATTGTATGGGTGTGTGTTACATTAGATTCACTAGTAGCAGTGAGAAAAACATCACGGGGTGGTGCGCATTGTATGGGTGTGTGTTACATTAGATTCACTAGTAGCAGTGAGAAAAACATCACGGGGTGGTGCGCATTGTATGGGTGTGTGTTACATTAGATTCACTAGAAGGAGTGAGAAAAACATCACGGGGTGGTGCGCATTGTATGGGTGTGTGTTACATTACATTCACTAGTAGGAGTGAGAAAAACATCACGGGGTGGTGCGCATTGTATGGGTGCGTGTTACATTACATTCACTAGTAGGAGTGAGAAAAACATCACGGTGTGGTGCGCATTGTATGGGTATGTGTTACGTTACATTCACTAGTAGGAGTGAGAAAAACATCACGGGGTGGTGCGTATTGTATGGGTGTGTGTTACGTTACATTCACTAGTAGGAGTGAGAAAAACATCACGGGGTGGTGCGCATTGTATGGGTGTGTGTTACATTAGATTCACTAGTAGCAGTGAGAAAAACATCACGGGGTGGTGCGCATTGTATGGGTGTGTGTTACATTAGATTCACTAGAAGGAGTGAGAAAAACATCACGGGGTGGTGCGCATGGTATGGGTGTGTGTTACATTACATTCACTAGTAGGAGTGAGAAAAACATCACGGGGTGGTGCGCATTGTATGGGTGTGTGTTACATTACATTCACTAGTAGGAGTGAGAAAAACATCACGGGGTGGTGCGCATTGTATGGGTGTGTGTTACGTTACATTCACTAGTAGGAGTGAGAAAAACATCACGGTGTGGTGCGCATTGTATGGGTGTGTGTTACGTTACATTCACTAGTAGGAGTGAGAAAAACATCACGGGGTGGTGCGCATTGTATGGGTGTGTGTTACGTTACATTCACTAGTAGGAGTGAGAAAAACATCACGGGCTGGTGCGCATTGTATGGGTGTGTGTTACGTTACATTCACTAGTAGGAGTGAGAAAAACATCACGGGGTGGTGCGCCTTGTATGGGTGTGTGTTACGTTACTTTCACTATTAGGAGTGAGAAAATCATCACGGGGTGGTGCGCATTGTATGGGTGTGTGTTACGTTACATTCACTAGTAGGAGTGAGAAAAACATCACGGGGTGGTGCGCATTGTATGGGTGTGTGTTACATTACATTCACTAGTAGGAGTGAGAAAAACATCACGGGGTGGTGCGCATTGTATGGGTGTGTGTTACATTACTTTCACTAGTAGGAGTGAGAAAATCATCACGAGGTGGTGCGCATTGTATGGGTGTGTGTTACATTAGATTGAGTAGTAGGAGTGAGAAAAACATCATGGGGTGGTGCGCATTGTATGGGTGTGTGTTACATTAGATTCATTAGTAGCAGTGAGAAAAACATCACGGGGTGGTGCGCATTGTATGGGTGTGTGTTACATTAGATTCACTAGTAGCTGTGAGAAAAACATCACGGGGTGGTGCGCATTGTATGGGTGTGTGTTACATTAGATTCACTAGTAGCAGTGAGAAAAACATCACGTGGTGGTGCGCATTGTATGGGTGTGTGTTACATTAGATTCACTAGAAGGAGTGAGAAAAACATCACGGGGTGGTGCGCATTGTATGGGTGTGTGTTACATTACATTCACTAGTAGGAGTGAGAAAAACATCACGGGGTGGTGCGCATTGTATGGGTGTGTGTTACATTACATTCACTAGTAGGAGTGAGAAAAACATCACCGTGTGGTGCGCATTGTATGGGTGTGTGTTACGTTACATTCACTAGTAGGAGTGAGAAAAACATCACGGGGTGGTGCGTATTGTATGGGTGTGTGTTACGTTACATTCACTAGTAGGAGTGAGAAAAACATCACGGGGTGGTGCGCATTGTATGGGTGTGTGTTACATTAGATTCACTAGTAGCAGGGAGAAAAACATCACGGGGTGGTGCGCATTGTATGGGTGTGTGTTACATTAGATTCACTAGAAGGAGTGAGAAAAACATCACGGGGTGGTGCGCATTGTATGGGTGTGTGTTACATTACATTCACTAGTAGGAGTGAGAAAAACATCACGGGGTGGTGCGCATTGTATGGGTGTGTGTTACATTACATTCACTAGTAGGAGTGAGAAAAACATCACGGGGTGGTGCGCATTGTATGGGTGTGTGTTACGTTACATTCACTAGTAGGAGTGAGAAAAACATCACGGGGTGGTGCGCATTGTATGGGTGTGTGTTACGTTACATTCACTAGAAGGAGTGAGAAAAACATCACGGGGTGGTGCGTATTGTATGGGTGTGTGTTACATTGCATTCACTAGTAGGAGTGAGAAAAACATCACGGGGTGGTGCGCATTGTACGGGTGTGTGTTACATTACATTCACTAGTAGGAGTGAGAAAAACATCACGGGGTGGTGCGCATTGTATGGGTGTGTGTTACATTACATTCACTAGTGGCAGTGAGAAAAACATCACGGGGTGGTGCGCATTGTATGGGTGTGTGTTACATTAGATTCACTAGTAGCAGTGAGAAAAACATCACGGGGTGGTGCGCATTGTATGGGTGTGTGTTACATTAGATTCACTAGTAGCAGTGAGAAAAACATCACGGGGTGGTGCGCATTGTATGGGTGTGTGTTACATTAGATTCACTAGTAGCAGTGAGAAAAACATCACGGGGTGGTGCGCATTGTTTGGGTGTGTGTTACATTACATTCAGTAGTAGGAGTGAGAAAAACATCACGGGGTGGTGCGCATTGTATGGGTGTGTGTTACATTAGATTCACTAGTAGGAGTGAGAAAAACATCACGGGGTGGTGCGCATTATATGGGTGTGTGTTACATTAGATTCATTAGTAGCAGTGAGAAAAACATCACGGGGTGGTGCGCATTGTATGGGTGTGTGTTACATTAGATTCACTAGTAGCAGTGAGAAAAACATCACGGGGTGGTGCGCATTGTATTTGTGTGTGTTACATTAGATTCACTAGTAGCAGTGAGAAAAACATCACGGGGTGGTGCGCATTGTATGGGTGTGTGTTACATTAGATTCACTAGTAGCAGTGAGAAAAACATCACGGGGTGGTGCGCATTGTATGGGTGTGTGTTACATTAGATTCACTAGTAGCAGTGAGAAAAACATCACGGGGTGGTGCGCATTGTATGGGTGTGTGTTACATTACATTCACTAGTAGGAGTGAGAAAAACATCACGGGGTGGTGCGCATTGTATGGGTGTGTGTTACATTACATTCACTAGTAGGAGTGAGAAAAACATCACGGGGTGGTGCGCATTGTATGGGTGTGGGTTACATTACATTCACTAGTACGAGTGAGAAAAACATCACGGGGTGGTGCGCATTGTATGGGTGTGTGTTACATTACTTTCACTAATAGGAGTGAGAAAATAATCACGGGGTGGTGCGCACTGTATGGGTGTGTGTTACAATACATACACTAGTAGGAGTGAGAAAAACATCACGGGGTTTTGCGCATTGTATGGGTGTGTGTTACATTACATTCACTAGTAGGAGTGAGATAAACATCACGGGGTGGTGCGCATTGTATGGGTGTGTGTTACATTACATTCACTAGTAGGCGTGAGATAAACATCACGGGGTGGTGCGCATTGTATGGGTGCGTGTCACATTACATTCACTAGTAGGAGTGAGAAAAACATCACGGGGTGGTGCGCATTGTATGGGTGTGTGTTACATTACATTCTCTAGTAGGAGTGAGAAAAACATCACGGGGTGGTGCGCATTGTACGGGTGTGTGTTACATTACATTCACTAGTAGGAGTGAGAAAAACATCACGGGGTGGTGCGCATTGTATGGGTGTGTGTTACATTACATTCACTAGTAGGAGTGAGAAAAACATCACGGGGTGGTGCGCATTGTATGGGTGTGTGTTACATTAGATTCACTAGTAGGAGTGAGAAAAACATCACGGGGTGGTGCGCATTGTATGGGTGTGTGTTACATTAGATTCACTAGTAGGAGTGAGAAAAACATCACGGGGTGGTGCGCATTGTATGGGTGTGTGTTACATTAGATTCACTAGTAGGAGTGAGAAAAACATCACGGGGTGGTGCGCATTGTATGGGTGTGTGTTACATTAGATTCACTAGTAGCAGTGAGAAAAACATCACGGGGTGGTGCGCATTGTATGGGTGTGTGTTACATTAGATTCACTAGTAGCAGTGAGAAAAACATCACGGGGTGGTGCGCATTGTATGGGTGTGTGTTACATTAGATTCACTAGTAGCAGTGAGAAAAACATCATGGGGTGGTGCGCATTGTATGGGTGTGTGTTACATTAGATTCACTAGTAGCAGTGAGAAAAACATCACGGGGTGGTGCGCATTGTATGGGTGTGTGTTACATTACATTCACTAGTAGGAGTGAGAAAAACATCACGGGGTGGTGCGCATTGTATGGGTGTGTGTTACATTACTTTCACTAGTAGGAGTGAGAAAATCATCACGGGGTGGTGCGCATTGTATGGGTGTGTGTTACATTAGATTGAGTAGTAGGAGTGAGAAAAACATCATGGGGTGGTGCGCATTGTATGGGTGTGTGTTACATTAGATTCATTAGTAGCAGTGAGAAAAACATCACGGGGTGGTGCGCATTGTATGGGTGTGTGTTACATTAGATTCACTAGTAGCTGTGAGAAAAACATCACGGGGTGGTGCGCATTGTATGGGTGTGTGTTACATTAGATTCACTAGTAGCAGTGAGAAAAACATCACGGGGTGGTGCGCATTGTATGGGTGTGTGTTACATTAGATTCACTAGAAGGAGTGAGAAAAACATCACGGGGTGGTGCGCATTGTATGGGTGTGTGTTACATTACATTCACTAGTAGGAGTGAGAAAAACATCACGGGGTGGTGCGCATTGAATGGGTGTGGGTTACATTACATTCACTAGTAGGAGTGAGAAAAACATCACGGGGTGGTGCGCATTGTATGGGTGTGTGTTACATTACTTTCACTAGTAGGAGTGAGAAAATCATCACGGGGTGGTGCGCACTGTATGGGTGTGTGTTACAATACATACACTAGTAGGAGTGAGAAAATCATCACGGGGTGGTGCGCATTGTATGGGTGTGTGTTACATTACATTCACTAGTAGGAGTGAGATAAACATCACGGGGTGGTGCGCATTGTATGGGTGTGTGTTACATTACATTCACTAGTAGGCGTGAGATAAACATCACGGGGTGGTGCGCATTGTATGGGTGTGTGTCACATTACATTCACTAGTAGGAGTGAGAAAAACATCACGGGGTGGTGCGCATTGTATGGGTGTGTGTTACATTACATTCTCTAGTAGGAGTGAGAAAAACATCACGGGGTGGTGCGCATTGTATGGGTGTGTGTTACATTAGATTCATTAGTAGCAGTGAGAAAAACATCACGGGGTGGTGCGCATTGTATGGGTGTGTGTTACATTAGATTCACTAGTAGCAGTGAGAAAAACATCACGGGGTGGTGCGCATTGTATGGGTGTGTGTTACATTAGATTCATTAGTAGCAGTGAGAAAAACATCACGGGGTGGTGCGCATTGTATGGGTGTGTGTTACATTAGATTCACTAGTAGCAGTGAGAAAAACATCACGGGGTGGTGCGCATTGTATGGGTGTGTGTTACATTAGATTCACTAGTAGCAGTGAGAAAAACATCACGGGGTGGTGCGCATTGTATGGGTGTGTGTTACATTAGATTCACTAGAAGGAGTGAGAAAAACATCACGGGGTGGTGCGCATTGTATGGGTGTGTGTTACATTACATTCACTAGTAGGAGTGAGAAAAACATCACGGGGTGGTGCGCATTGTATGGGTGTGTGTTACATTACATTCACTAGTAGGAGTGAGAAAAACATCACGGGGTGGTGCGCATTGTATGGGTGTGTGTTACGTTACATTCACTAGTAGGAGTGAGAAAAACATCACGGTGTGGTGCGCATTGTATGGGTGTGTGTTACGTTACATTCACTAGTAGGAGTGAGAAAAACATCACGGGGTGGTGCGTATTGTATGGGTGTGTGTTACGTTACATTCACTAGTAGGAGTGAGAAAAACATCACGGGGTGGTGCGCATTGTATGGGTGTGTGTTACATTACATTCACTAGTAGGAGTGAGAAAAACATCACGGGGTGGTGCGCATTGTATGGGTGTGTGTTACATTACATTCACTAGTAGGAGTGAGAAAAACATCACGGGGTGGTGCGCATTGTATGGGTGTGTGTTACATTAGATTCACTAGTAGGAGTGAGAAAAACATCACGGGGTGGTGCGCATTGTATGGGTGTGTGTTACATTAGATTCACTAGTAGGAGTGAGAAAAACATCACGGGGTGGTGCGCATTGTATGGGTGTGTGTTACATTAGATTCACTAGTAGCAGTGAGAAAAACATCACGGGGTGGTGCGCATTGTATGGGTGTGTGTTACATTAGATTCACTAGTAGCAGTGAGAAAAACATCACGGGGTGGTGCGCATTGTATGGGTGTGTGTTACATTAGATTCACTAGTAGCAGTGAGAAAAACATCACGGGGTGGTGCGCATTGTATGGGTGTGTGTTACATTAGATTCACTAGTAGCAGTGAGAAAAACATCACGGGGTGGTGCGCATTGTATGGGTGTGTGTTACATTACATTCACTAGTAGGAGTGAGAAAAACATCACGGGGTGGTGCGCATTGTATGGGTGTGTGTTACATTACATTCACTAGTAGGAGTGAGAAAAACATCACGGGGTGGTGCGCATTGTATGGGTGTGTGTTACATTACATTCACTAGTAGGAGTGAGAAAAACATCACGGTGTGGTGCGCATTGTATGGGTGTGTGTTACGTTACATTCACTAGTAGGAGTGAGAAAAACATCACGGGGTGGTGCGTATTGTATGGGTGTGTGTTACGTTACATTCACTAGTAGGAGTGAGAAAAACATCACGGGGTGGTGCGCATTGTATGGGTGTGTGTTACATTACATTCACTAGTAGGAGTGAGAAAAACATCACGGGGTGGTGCGCATTGTATGGGTGTGTGTTACATTACATTCACTAGTAGGAGTGAGAAAAACATCACGGGGTGGTGCGCATTGTATGGGTGTGTGTTACATTAGATTCACTAGTAGGAGTGAGAAAAACATCACGGGGTGGTGCGCATTGTATGGGTGTGTGTTACATTAGATTCACTAGTAGGAGTGAGAAAAACATCACGGGGTGGTGCGCATTGTATGGGTGTGTGTTACATTAGATTCACTAGTAGGAGTGAGAAAAACATCACGGGGTGGTGCGCATTGTATGGGTGTGTGTTACATTAGATTCACTAGTAGCAGTGAGAAAAACATCACGGGGTGGTGCGCATTGTATGGGTGTGTGTTACATTAGATTCACTAGTAGCAGTGAGAAAAACATCACGGGGTGGTGCGCATTGTATGGGTGTGTGTTACATTAGATTCACTAGTAGCAGTGAGAAAAACATCACGGGGTGGTGCGCATTGTATGGGTGTGTGTTACATTAGATTCACTAGTAGCAGTGAGAAAAACATCACGGGGTGGTGCGCATTGTATGGGTGTGTGTTACATTACATTCACTAGTAGGAGTGAGAAAAACATCACGGGGTGGTGCGCATTGTATGGGTGTGTGTTACATTACATTCACTAGTAGGAGTGAGAAAAACATCACGGGGTGGTGCCCATTGTATGGGTGTGTGTTACATTAGATTCACTAGTAGGAGTGAGAAAAACATCACGGGGAGGTGCGCATTGTATGGGTGTGTGTTACATTAGATTCACTAGTAGCAGTGAGAAAAACATCACGGGGTGGTGCGCATTGTATGGGTGTGTGTTACATTAGATTCACTAGTAGCAGTGAGAAAAACATCACGGGGTGGTGCGCATTGTATGGGTGTGTGTTACATTAGATTCACTAGTAGCAGTGAGAAAAACATCACGGGGTGGTGCGCATTGTATGGGTGTGTGTTACATTAGATTCACTAGTAGCAGTGAGAAAAACATCACGGGGTGGTGCGCATTGTATGGGTGTGTGTTACATTACATTCACTAGTAGGAGTGAGAAAAACATCACGGGGTGGTGCGCATTGAATGGGTGTGGGTTACATTACATTCACTAGTAGGAGTGAGAAAAACATCACGGGGTGGTGCGCATTGTATGGGTGTGTGTTACATTACTTTCACTAGTAGGAGTGAGAAAATCATCACGGGGTGGTGCGCACTGTATGGGTGTGTGTTACAATACATACACTAGTAGGAGTGAGAAAATCATCACGGGGTGGTGCGCATTGTATGGGTGTGTGTTACATTACATTCACTAGTAGGAGTGAGATAAACATCACGGGGTGGTGCGCATTGTATGGGTGTGTGTTACATTACATTCACTAGTAGGCGTGAGATAAACATCACGGGGTGGTGCGCATTGTATGGGTGTGTGTCACATTACATTCACTAGTAGGAGTGAGAAAAACATCACGGGGTGGTGCGCATTGTATGGGTGTGTGTTACATTACATTCTCTAGTAGGAGTGAGAAAAACATCACGGGGTGGTGCGCATTGTATGGGTGTGTGTTACATTAGATTCATTAGTAGCAGTGAGAAAAACATCACGGGGTGGTGCGCATTGTATGGGTGTGTGTTACATTAGATTCACTAGTAGCAGTGAGAAAAACATCACGGGGTGGTGCGCATTGTATGGGTGTGTGTTACATTAGATTCATTAGTAGCAGTGAGAAAAACATCACGGGGTGGTGCGCATTGTATGGGTGTGTGTTACATTAGATTCACTAGTAGCAGTGAGAAAAACATCACGGGGTGGTGCGCATTGTATGGGTGTGTGTTACATTAGATTCACTAGTAGCAGTGAGAAATACATCACGGGGTGGTGCGCATTGTATGGGTGTGTGTTACATTAGATTCACTAGAAGGAGTGAGAAAAACATCACGGGGTGGTGCGCATTGTATGGGTGTGTGTTACATTACATTCACTAGTAGGAGTGAGAAAAACATCACGGGGTGGTGCGCATTGTATGGGTGTGTGTTACATTACATTCACTAGTAGGAGTGAGAAAAACATCACGGGGTGGTGCGCATTGTATGGGTGTGTGTTACATTACATTCACTAGTAGGAGTGAGAAAAACATCACGGTGTGGTGCGCATTGTATGGGTGTGTGTTACATTACATTCACTAGTAGGAGTGAGAAAAACATCACGGGGTGGTGCGTATTGTATGGGTGTGTGTTACGTTACATTCACTAGTAGGAGTGAGAAAAACATCACGGGGTGGTGCGCATTGTATGGGTGTGTGTTACGTTACATTCACTAGTAGGAGTGAGAAAAACATCACGGGGTGGTGCGCATTGTATGGGTGTGTGTTACGTTACATTCACTAGTAGGAGTGAGAAAAACATCACGGGGTGGTGCGCATTGTATGGGTGTGTGTTATGTTACATTCACTAGTAGGAGTGAGAAAAACATCACGGGGTGGTGCGCATTGTATGGGTGTGTGTTACGTTACATTCACTAGTAGGAGTGAGAAAAACATCACGGGGTGGTGCGCATTGTATGGGTGTGTGTTACGTTACATTCACTAGTAGGAGTGAGAAAAACATCACGGGGTGGTGCGCATTGTATGGGTGTGTGTTACATTACTTTCACTATTAGGAGTGAGAAAATCATCACGGGGTGGTGCGCATTGTATGGGTGTGTGTTACGTTACATTCACTAGTAGGAGTGAGAAAAACATCACGGTGTGGTGCGCATTGTATGGGTGTGTGTTACATTAGATTCACTAGTAGGAGTGAGAAAAACATCACGGGGTGGTGCGCATTGTATGGGTGTGTGTTACATTACATTCACTAGTAGGAGTGAGAAAAACATCACGGGGTGGTGCGCATTGTACGGGTGTGTGTTACATTACATTCACTAGTAGGAGTGAGAAAAACGTCACGGGGTGGTGCGCATTGTACGGGTGTATGTTACATTAGATTCACTAGTAGCAGTGAGAAAAACGTCACGGGGTGGTGCGCATTGTACGGGTGTGTGTCACATTAGATTCACTAGTAGGAGTGAGAAAAACGTCACGGGTTGGTGCGCATTGTACGGGTGTGTGTTACATTACATTCACTAGTAGGAGTGAGAAAAACATCACGGGGTGGTGCGCATTGTACGGGTGTGTATTACATTACATTCACTAGTAGGAGTGAGAAAAACATCACGGGGTGGTGCGCATTGTATGGGTGTGTGTTACATTAGATTCACTAGTAGGAGTGAGAAAAACATCACGGGGTGGTGCGCATTGTATGGGTGTGTGTTACATTAGATTCACTAGTAGGAGTGAGAATAACATCACGGGGTGGTGCGCATTGTATGGGTGTGTGTTACATTAGATTCACTAGTAGCAGTGAGAAAAACATCACGGGGTGGTGCGCATTGTACGGGTGTGTGTTACATTAGATTCACTAGTAGCAGTGAGAAAAACATCACGGGGTTTTGCGCATTGTACGGGTGTGTGTTACATTAGATTCACTAGTAGCAGTGAGAAAAACATCACAGGGTGGTTCGCATTGTATGGGTGTGTGTTACATTAGATTTACTTGTAGCAGTGAGAAAAACATCACGGGGTGGTGCGCATTGTATGGGTGCGTGTTACATTACATTCACTAGTAGCAGTGAGAAAAACATCACGTGTGGTGCGCCTTGTATGGGTGTGTGTAACATTACATTCACTAGTAGAAGTGAGAAAAACATCACGGGGTGGTGCGCATTGTATGGGTGTGTGTTACATTACATTCACTAGTAGGAGTGAGAAAAACATCACGGGGTGGTGCGCATTGTATGGGTGTGTGTTACATTAGATTCACTAGTAGGAGTGAGAAAAACATCACGGGGTGGTGCGCATTGTATGGGTGTGTGTTACGTTACATTCACTAGTAGGAGTGAGAAAAACATCACGGGGTGGTGCGCATTGTATGGGTGTGTGTTACGTTACATTCACTAGTAGGAGTGAGAAAAACATCACGGGGTGGTGCGCATTGTATGGGTGTGTGTTACGTTACATTCACTAGTAGGAGTGAGAAAAACATCACGGGGTGGTGCGCATTGTATGGGTGTGTGTTACGTTACATTCACTAGTAGGAGTGAGAAAAACATCACGGGGTGGTGCGCATTGTATGGGTGTGTGTTACGTTACATTCACTAGTAGGAGTGAGAAAAACATCACGGGGTGGTGCGCCTTGTATGGGTGTGTGTTACGTTACTTTCACTATTAGGAGTGAGAAAATCATCACGGGGTGGTGCGCATTGTATGGGTGTGTGTTACGTTACATTCACTAGTAGGAGTGAGAAAAACATCACGGGGTGGTGCGCATTGTATGGGTGTGTGTTACATTACATTCACTAGTAGGAGTGAGAAAAACATCACGGGGTGGTGCGCATTGTATGGGTGTGTGTTACATTACTTTCACTAGTAGGAGTGAGAAAATCATCACGGGGTGGTGCGCATTGTATGGGTGTGTGTTACATTAGATTGAGTAGTAGGAGTGAGAAAAACATCATGGGGTGGTGCGCATTGTATGGGTGTGTGTTACATTAGATTCATTAGTAGCAGTGAGAAAAACATCACGGGGTGGTGCGCATTGTATGGGTGTGTGTTACATTAGATTCACTAGTAGCAGTGAGAAAAACATCACGGGGTGGTGCGCATTGTATGGGTGTGTGTTACATTAGATTCACTAGTAGCAGTGAGAAAAACATCACGGGGTGGTGTGCATTGTATGGGTGTGTGTTACATTAGATTCACTAGAAGGAGTGAGAAAAACATCACGGGGTGGTGCGCATTGTATGGGTGTGTGTTACATTACATTCACTAGTAGGAGTGAGAAAAACATCACGGGGTGGTGCGCATTGTATGGGTGTGTGTTACATTACATTCACTAGTAGGAGTGAGAAAAACATCACGGTGTGGTGCGCATTGTATGGGTGTGTGTTACGTTACATTCACTAGTAGGAGTGAGAAAAACATCACGGGGTGGTGCGTATTGTATGGGTGTGTGTTACGTTACATTCACTAGTAGGAGTGAGAAAAACATCACGGGGTGGTGCGCATTGTATGGGTGTGTGTTACATTAGATTCACTAGTAGCAGTGAGAAAAACATCATGGGGTGGTGCGCATTGTATGGGTGTGTGTTACATTAGATTCACTAGAAGGAGTGAGAAAAACATCACGGGGTGGTGCGCATGGTATGGGTGTGTGTTACATTACATTCACTAGTAGGAGTGAGAAAAACATCACGGGGTGGTGCGCATTGTATGGGTGTGTGTTACATTACATTCACTAGTAGGAGTGAGAAAAACATCACGGGGTGGTGCGCATTGTATGGGTGTGTGTTACGTTACATTCACTAGTAGGAGTGAGAAAAACATCACGGTGTGGTGCGCATTGTATGGGTGTGTGTTACGTTACATTCACTAGTAGGAGTGAGAAAAACATCACGGGGTGGTGCGCATTGTATGGGTGTGTGTTACGTTACATTCACTAGTAGGAGTGAGAAAAACATCACGGGGTGGTGCGCATTGTATGGGTGTGTGTTACGTTACATTCACTAGTAGGAGTGAGAAAAACATCACGGGGTGGTGCGCCTTGTATGGGTGTGTGTTACGTTACTTTCACTATTAGGAGTGAGAAAATCATCACGGGGTGGTGCGCATTGTATGGGTGTGTGTTACGTTACATTCACTAGTAGGAGTGAGAAAAACATCACGGGGTGGTGCGCATTGTATGGGTGTGTGTTACATTACATTCATTAGTAGGAGTGAGAAAAACATCACGGGGTGGTGCGCATTGTATGGGTGTGTGTTACATTACTTTCACTAGTAGGAGTGAGAAAATCATCACGGGGTGGTGCGCATTGTATGGGTGTGTGTTACATTAGATTGAGTAGTAGGAGTGAGAAAAACATCATGGGGTGGTGCGCATTGTATGGGTGTGTGTTACATTAGATTCATTAGTAGCAGTGAGAAAAACATCACGGGGTGGTGCGCATTGTATGGGTGTGTGTTACATTAGATTCACTAGTAGCAGTGAGAAAAACATCACGGGGTGGTGCGCATTGTATGGGTGTGTGTTACATTAGATTCACTAGTAGCAGTGAGAAAAACATCACGGGGTGGTGCGCATTGTATGGGTGTGTGTTACATTAGATTCACTAGAAGGAGTGAGAAAAACATCACGGGGTGGTGCGCATTGTATGGGTGTGTGTTACATTACATTCACTAGTAGGAGTGAGAAAAACATCACGGGGTGGTGCGAATTGTATGGGTGTGTGTTACATTACATTCACTAGTAGGAGTGAGAAAAACATCACGGTGTGGTGCGCATTGTATGGGTGTGTGTTACGTTACATTCACTAGTAGGAGTGAGAAAAACATCACGGGGTGGTGCGTATTGTATGGGTGTGTGTTACGTTACATTCACTAGTAGGAGTGAGAAAAACATCACGGGGTGGTGCGCATTGTATGGGTGTGTGTTACATTAGATTCACTAGTAGCAGTGAGAAAAACATCACGGGGTGGTGCGCATTGTATGGGTGTGTGTTACATTAGATTCACTAGAAGGAGTGAGAAAAACATCACGGGGTGGTGCGCATTGTATGGGTGTGTGTTACATTACATTCACTAGTAGGAGTGAGAAAAACATCACGGGGTGGTGCGCATTGTATGGGTGTGTGTTACATTACATTCACTAGTAGGAGTGAGAAAAACATCACGGGGTGGTGCGCATTGTATGGGTGTGTGTTACGTTACATTCTCTAGTAGGAGTGAGAAAAACATCACGGTGTGGTGCGCATTGTATGGGTGTGTGTTACGTTACATTCACTAGAAGGAGTGAGAAAAACATCACGGGGTGGTGCGCATTGTATGGGTGTGTGTTACGTTACATTCACTAGTAGGAGTGAGAAAAACATCACGGGGTGGTGCGCATTGTATGGGTGTGTGTTACGTTACATTCACTAGTAGGAGTGAGAAAAACATCACGGGGTGGTGCGCATTGTATGGGTGTGTGTTACGTTACATTCACTAGTAGGAGTGAGAAAAACATCACGGGGTGGTGCGCATTGTATGGGTGTGTGTTACGTTACATTCACTAGTAGGAGTGAGAAAAACATCACGGGGTGGTGCGCATTGTATGGGTGTGTGTTACGTTACATTCACTAGTAGGAGTGAGAAAAACATCACGGGTTGGTGCGCATTGTATGGGTGTGTGTTACGTTACATTCACTAGTAGGAGTGAGAAAAACATCACGGGGTGGTGCGCATTGTATGGGTGTGTGTTACATTACTTTCACTATTAGGAGTGAGAAAATCATCACGGGGTGGTGCGCATTGTATGAGTGTGTGTTACGTTACATTCACTAGTAGGAGTGAGAAAAACATCACGGGGTGGTGCGCATTGTATGGGTGTGTGTTACGTTACATTCACTAGTAGGAGTGAGAAAAACATCACGGGGTGGTGCGCATTGTATGGGTGTGTGTTACGTTACATTCACTAGTAGGAGTGAGAAAAACATCACGGGGTGGTGCGCATTGTATGGGTGTGTGTTACGTTACATTCACTAGTAGGAGTGAGAAAAACATCACGGGGTGGTGCGCATTGTATGGGTGTGTGTTACGTTACATTCACTAGTAGGAGTGAGAAAAACATCACGGGGTGGTGCGCATTGTATGGGTGTGTGTTACATTAGATTCACTAGTAGGAGTGAGAAAAACATCACGGGGTGGTGCGCATTGTATGGGTGTGTGTTACATTAGATTCACTAGTAGGAGTGAGAAAAACATCACGGGGTGGTGCGCATTGTATGGGTGTGTGTTACATTAGATTCACTAGTAGGAGTGAGAAAAACATCACGGGGTGGTGCGCATTGTATGGGTGTGTGTTACATTACATTCACTAGTAGGAGTGAGAAAAACATCACGGGGTGGTGCGCATTGTACGGGTGTGTGTTACATTACATTCACTAGTAGGAGTGAGAAAAACGTCACGGGGTGGTGCGCATTGTACGGGTGTGTGTTACATTAGATTCACTAGTATCAGTGAGAAAAACGTCACGGGGTGGTGCGCATTGTACGGGTGTGTGTTACATTAGATTCACTAGTAGGAGTGAGAAAAACGTCACGGGTTGGTGCGCATTGTACGGGTGTGTGTTACATTACATTCACTAGTAGGAGTGAGAAAAACATCACGGGGTGGTGCGTATTGTACGGGTGTGTGTTACGTTACATTCACTAGTAGGAGTGAGAAAAACATCACGGGGTGGTGCGCATTGTATGGGTGTGTGTTACATTAGATTCACTAGTAGGAGTGAGAAAAACATCACGGGGTGGTGCGCATTGTATGGGTGTGTGTTACATTAGATTCACTAGTAGCAGTGAGAAAAACATCACGGGGTGGTGCGCATGGTATGGGTGTGTGTTACATTAGATTCACTAGAAGGAGTGAGAAAAACATCACGGGGTGGTGCGCATGGTATGGGTGTGTGTTACATTACATTCACTAGTAGGAGTGAGAAAAACATCACGGGGTGGTGCGCATTGTATGGGTGTGTGTTACATTACATTCACTAGTAGGAGTGAGAAAAACATCACGGGGTGGTGCGCATTGTATGGGTGTGTGTTACGTTACATTCACTAGTAGGAGTGAGAAAAACATCACGGTGTGGTGCGCATTGTATGGGTGTGTGTTACGTTACATTCACTAGTAGGAGTGAGAAAAACATCACGGGGTGGTGCGCATTGTATGGGTGTGTGTTACGTTACATTCACTAGTAGGAGTGAGAAAAACATCACGGGGTGGTGCGCATTGTATGGGTGTGTGTTACGTTACTTTCACTAGTAGGAGTGAGAAAATCATCACGGGGTGGTGCGCATTGTATGGGTGTGTATTACGTTACATTCACTAGTAGGAGTGAGAAAAACATCACGGGGTGGTGCGCATTGTATGGGTGTGTGTTACATTACATTCATTAGTAGGAGTGAGAAAAACATCACGGGGTGGTGCGCATTGTATGGGTGTGTGTTACATTACTTTCACTAGTAGGAGTGAGAAAATCATCACGGGGTGGTGCGCATTGTATGGGTGTGTGTTACATTAGATTGAGTAGTAGGAGTGAGAAAAACATCATGGGGTGGTGCGCATTGTATGGGTGTGTGTTACATTAGATTGAGTAGTAGGAGTGAGAAAAACATCACGGGGTGGTGCGCATTGTATGGGTGTGTGTTACATTAGATTCACTAGTAGCAGTGAGAAAAACATCACGGGGTGGTGCGCATTGTATGGGTGTGTGTTACATTAGATTCACTAGTAGCAGTGAGAAAAACATCACGGGGTGGTGCGCATTGTATGGGTGTGTGTTACATTAGATTCACTAGAAGGAGTGAGAAAAACATCACGGGGTGGTGCGCATTGTATGGGTGTGTGTTACATTACATTCACTAGTAGGAGTGAGAAAAACATCACGGGGTGGTGCGAATTGTATGGGTGTGTGTTACATTACATTCACTAGTAGGAGTGAGAAAAACATCACGGTGTGGTGCGCATTGTATGGGTGTGTGTTACGTTACATTCACTAGTAGGAGTGAGAAAAACATCACGGGGTGGTGCGTATTGTATGGGTGTGTGTTACGTTACATTCACTAGTAGGAGTGAGAAAAACATCACGGGGTGGTGCGCATTGTATGGGTGTGTGTTACATTAGATTCACTAGTAGCAGTGAGAAAAACATCACGGGGTGGTGCGCATTGTATGGGTGTGTGTTACATTAGATTCACTAGAAGGAGTGAGAAAAACATCACGGGGTGGTGCGCATTGTATGGGTGTGTGTTACATTACATTCACTAGTAGGAGTGAGAAAAACATCACGGGGTGGTGCGCATTGTATGGGTGTGTGTTACATTACATTCACTAGTAGGAGTGAGAAAAACATCACGGGGTGGTGCGCATTGTATGGGTGTGTGTTACGTTACATTCACTAGTAGGAGTGAGAAAAACATCACGGTGTGGTGCGCATTGTATGGGTGTGTGTTACGTTACATTCACTAGAAGGAGTGAGAAAAACATCACGGGGTGGTGCGTATTGTATGGGTGTGTGTTACGTTATATTCACTAGTAGGAGTGAGAAAAACATCACGGGGTGGTGCGCATTGTATGGGTGTGTGTTACGTTACATTCACTAGTAGGAGTGAGAAAAACATCACGGGGTGGTGCGCATTGTATGGGTGTGTGTTACGTTACATTCACTAGTAGGAGTGAGAAAAACATCACGGGGTGGTGCGCATTGTATGGGTGTGTGTTACGTTACATTCACTAGTAGGAGTGAGAAAAACATCACGGGTTGGTGCGCATTGTATGGGTGTGTGTTACGTTACATTCACTAGTAGGAGTGAGAAAAATATCACGGGGTGGTGCGCATTGTATGGGTGTGTGTTACGTTACATTCACTAGTAGGAGTGAGAAAAACATCACGGGGTGGTGCGCATTGTATGGGTGTGTGTTACATTACTTTCACTATTAGGAGTGAGAAAATCATCACGGGGTGGTGCGCATTGTATGAGTGTGTGTTACGTTACATTCACTAGTAGGAGTGAGAAAAACATCACGGGGTGGTGCGCATTGTATGGGTGTGTGTTACGTTACATTCACTAGTAGGAGTGAGAAAAACATCACGGGGTGGTGCGCATTGTATGGGTGTGTGTTACGTTACATTCACTAGTAGGAGTGAGAAAAACATCACGGGGTGGTGCGCATTGTATGGGTGTGTGTTACGTTACATTCACTAGTAGGAGTGAGAAAAACATCACGGGGTGGTGCGCATTGTATGGGTGTGTGTTACGTTACATTCACTAGTAGGAGTGAGAAAAACATCACGGGGTGGTGCGCATTGTATGGGTGTGTGTTACATTAGATTCACTAGTAGGAGTGAGAAAAACATCACGGGGTGGTGCGCATTGTATGGGTGTGTGTTACATTAGATTCACTAGTAGGAGTGAGAAAAACATCACGGGGTGGTGCGCATTGTATGGGTGTGTGTTACATTACATTCACTAGTAGCAGTGAGAAAAACATCACGGGGTGGTGCGCATTGTATGGGTGTGTGTTACATTACATTCACTAGTAGGAGTGAGAAAAACATCACGGGGTGGTGTGCATTGTACGGGTGTGTGTTACATTACATTCACTAGTAGGAGTGAGAAAAACGTCACGGGGTGGTGCGCATTGTATGGGTGTGTGTTACATTAGATTCACTAGTATCAGTGAGAAAAACGTCACGGGGTGGTGCGCATTGTACGGGTGTGTGTTACATTAGATTCACTAGTAGGAGTGAGAAAAACGTCACGGGTTGGTGCGCATTGTACGGGTGTGTGTTACATTACATTCACTAGTAGGAGTGAGAAAAACATCACGGGGTGGTGCGCATTGTACGGGTGTGTGTTACATTACATTCACTAGTAGGAGTGAGAAAAACATCACGGGGTGGTGCGCATTGTATGGGTGTGTGTTACATTAGATTCACTAGTAGGAGTGAGAAAAACATCACGGGGTGGTGCGCATTGTATGGGTGTGTGTTACATTAGATTCACTAGTAGGAGTGAGAAAAACATCACGGGGTGGTGCGCATTGTATGGGTGTGTGTTACATTAGATTCACTAGTAGCAGTGAGAAAAACATCACGGGGTGGTGCGCATTGTATGGGTGTGTGTTACATTAGATTCACTAGTAGCAGTGAGAAAAACATCACGGGGTGGTGCGCATTGTACGGGTGTGTGTTACATTAGATTCACTAGTAGCAGTGAGAAAAACATCACGGGGTGGTGCGCATTGTATGGGTGTGTGTTACATTAGATTTACTTGTAGCAGTGAGAAAAACATCACGGGGTGGTGCGCATTGTATGGGTGCGTGTTACATTACATTCACTAGTAGCAGTGAGAAAAACATCACGTGTGGTGCGCCTTGTATGGGTGTGTGTAACATTACATTCACTAGTAGAAGTGAGAAAAACATCACGGGGTGGTGCGCATTGTATGGGTGTGTGTTACATTACATTCACTAGTAGGAGTGAGAAAAACATCACGGGGTGGTGCGCATTGTATGGGTGTGTGTTACATTAGATTCACTAGTAGGAGTGAGAAAAACATCACGGGGTGGTGCGCATTGTATGGGTGTGTGTTACGTTACATTCACTAGTAGGAGTGAGAAAAACATCACGGGGTGGTGCGCATTGTATGGGTGTGTGTTACGTTACATTCACTAGTAGGAGTGAGAAAAACATCACGGGGTGGTGCGCATTGTATGGGTGTGTGTTACGTTACATTCACTAGTAGGAGTGAGAAAAACATCACGGGGTGGTGCGCATTGTATGGGTGTGTGTTACGTTACATTCACTAGTAGGAGTGAGAAAAACATCACGGGGTGGTGCGCATTGTATGGGTGTGTGTTACGTTACATTCACTAGTAGGAGTGAGAAAAACATCACGGGGTTGTGCGCCTTGTATGGGTGTGTGTTACGTTACTTTCACTATTAGGAGTGAGAAAATCATCACGGGGTGGTGCGCATTGTATGGGTGTGTGTTACGGTACATTCACTAGTAGGAGTGAGAAAAACATCACGGGGTGGTGCGCATTGTATGGGTGTGTGTTACATTAGATTCACTAGTAGGAGTGAGAAAAACATCACGGGGTGGTGCGCATTGTATGGGTGTGTGTTACATTACTTTCACTAGTAGGAGTGAGAAAATCATCACGGGGTGGTGCGCATTGTATGGGTGTGTGTTACATTAGATTGAGTAGTAGGAGTGAGAAAAACATCACGGGGTGGTGCGCATTGTATGGGTGTGTGTTACATTAGATTCATTAGTAGCAGTGAGAAAAACATCACGGGGTGGTGCGCATTGTATGGGTGTGTGTTACATTAGATTCACTAGTAGCAGTGAGAAAAACATCACGGGGTGGTGCGCATTGTATGGGTGTGTGTTACATTAGATTCACTAGTAGCAGTGAGAAAAACATCACGGGGTGGTGCGCATTGTATGGGTGTGTGTTACATTAGATTCACTAGAAGGAGTGAGAAAAACATCACGGGGTGGTGCGCATTGTATGGGTGTGTGTTACATTACATTCACTAGTAGGAGTGAGAAAAACATCACGGGGTGGTGCGCATTGTATGGGTGTGTGTTACATTACATTCACTATTAGGAGTGAGAAAAACATCACGGTGTGGTGCGCATTGTATGGGTGTGTGTTACGTTACATTCCCTAGTAGGAGTGAGAAAAACATCACGGGGTGGTGCGTATTGTATGGGTGTGTGTTACGTTACATTCACTAGTAGGAGTGAGAAAAACATCACGGGGTGGTGCGCATTGTATGGGTGTGTGTTACATTAGATTCACTAGTAGCAGTGAGAAAAACATCACGGGGTGGTGCGCATTGTATGGGTGTGTGTTACATTAGATTCACTAGAAGGAGTGAGAAAAACATCACGGGGTGGTGCGCATTGTATGGGTGTGTGTTACATTACATTCACTAGTAGGAGTGAGAAAAACATCACGGGGTGGTGCGCATTGTATGGGTGTGTGTTACATTACATTCACTAGTAGGAGTGAGAAAAACATCACGGGGTGGTGCCCATTGTATGGGTGTGTGTTGCGTTACATTCACTAGTAGGAGTGAGAAAAACATCACGGTGTGGTGCGCATTGTATGGGTGTGTGTTACGTTACATTCACTAGTAGGAGTGAGAAAAACATCACGGGGTGGTGCGTATTGTATGTGTGTGTGTTACGTTATATTCACTAGTAGGAGTGAGAAAAACATCACGGGGTGGTGCGCATTGTATGGGTGTGTGTTACGTTACATTCACTAGTAGGAGTGAGAAAAACATCACGGGGTGGTGCGCATTGTATGGGTGTGTGTTACGTTACATTCATTAGTAGGAGTGAGAAAAACATCACGGGGTGGTGCGCATTGTATGGGTGTGTGTTACGTTACATTCACTAGTAGGAGTGAGAAAAACATCACGGGTTGGTGCGCATTGTATGGGTGTGTGTTACGTTACATTCACTAGTAGGAGTGAGAAAAATATCACGGGGTGGTGCGCATTGCATGGGTGTGTGTTACGTTACATTCACTAGTAGGAGTGAGAAAAACATCACGGGGTGGTGCGCATTGTATGGGTGTGTGTTACATTACTTTCACTATTAGGAGTGAGAAAATCATCACGGGGTGGTGCGCATTGTATGGGTGTGTGTTACGTTACATTCACTAGTAGGAGTGAGAAAAACATCACGGTGTGGTGCGCATTGTATGGGTGTGTGTTACGTTACATTCACTAGTAGGAGTGAGAAAAACATCACGGGGTGGTGCGCATTGTATGGGTGTGTGTTACGTTACATTCACTAGTAGGAGTGAGAAAAACATCACGGGGTGGTGCGCATTGTATGGGTGTGTGTTACGTTACATTCACTAGTAGGAGTGAGAAAAACATCACGGGGTGGTGCGCATTGTATGGGTGTGTGTTACATTAGAGTCACTAGTAGGAGTGAGAAAAACATCACGGGGTGGTGCGCATTGTATGGGTGTGTGTTACATTAGATTCACTAGTAGGAGTCAGAAAAACATCACGGGGTGGTGCGCATTGTATGGGTGTGTGTTACATTACATTCACTAGTAGCAGTGAGAAAAACATCACGGGGTGGTGCGCATTGTATGGGTGTGTGTTACATTAGATTCACTAGTAGCAGTGAGAAAAACGTCACGGGGTGGTGCGCATTGTACGGGTGTGTGTTACATTAGATTCACTAGTAGGAGTGAGAAAAACGTCACGGGTTGGTGCGCATTGTACCGGTGTGTGTTACATTACATTCACTAGTAGGAGTGAGAAAAACATCACGGGGTGGTGCGCATTGTACGGGTGTGTGTTACATTACATTCACTAGTAGGAGTGAGAAAAACATCACGGGGTGGTGCGCATTGTATGGGTGTGTGTTACATTAGATTCACTAGTAGGAGTGAGAAAAACATCACGGGGTGGTGCGCATTGTATGGGTGTGTGTTACATTACATTTACTAGTAGGAGTGAGAAAAACATCACGGGGTGGTGCGCATCGTATGGGTGTGTGTTACATTGCATTCACTAGTAGGAGTGAGAAAAACATCACGGGGTGGTGCGCATTGTATGGGTGTGTGTTACATTACATTCACTAGTAGGAGTGAGAAAAACATCACGGGGTGGTGCGCATTGTATGGGTGTGTGTTACATTACATTCACTAGTAGGAGTGAGAAAAACATCACGGGGTGGTGCGCATTGTATGGGTGTGTGTTACATTACTTTCACTAGTAGGAGTGAGAAAATCATCACGGGGTGGTGCGCATTGTATGGGTGTGTGTTACATTAGATTGACTAGTAGGAGTGAGAAAAACATCACGGGGTGGTGCGCATTGTATGGGTGTGTGTTACATTAGATTCATTAGTAGCAGTGAGAAAAACATCACGGGTTGGTGCGCATTGTATGGGTGTGTGTTACATTAGATTCACTAGTAGCAGTGAGAAAAACATCACGGGGTGGTGCGCATTGTATGGGTGTGTGTTACATTAGATTCACTAGTAGCAGTGAGAAAAACATCACGGGGTGGTGCGCATTGTATGGGTGTATGTTACATTACATTCACTAGTAGCAGTGAGAAAAACATCACGGGGTGGTGCGCATTGTATGCGTGTGTGTTACATTAGATTCACTAGTAGGAGTGAGAAAAACATCACGGGGTGGTGCGCATTGTATGGGTGTATGTTACATTACATTCACTAGTAGGAGTGAGAAAAACATCACGGGGTGGTGCGCATTGTATGGGTGTGTGTTACATTACATTCACTAGTAGGAGTGAGAAAAACATCACGGGGTGGTGCGCATTGTATGGGTGTGTGTTACATTACTTTCACTAGTAGGAGTGAGAAAATCATCACGGGGTGGTGCGCACTGTATGGGTGTGTGTTACAATACATACACTAGTAGGAGTGAGAAAAACATCACGGGGTGGTGCGCATTGTATGGGTGTGTGTTACATTACATTCACTAGTAGGAGTGAGATAAACATCACGGGGTGGTGCCCATTGTATGGGTGTGTGTTACATTACATTCACTAGTAGGCGTGAGATAAACATCACGGGGTGGTGCGCATTGTATGGGTGTGTGTTACATTACATTCACTAGTAGGAGTGAGAAAAACATCACGGGGTGGTGCGCATTGTATGGGTGTGTGTTACATTACATTCTCTAGTAGGAGTGAGAAAAACATCACGGGGTGGTGCGCATTGTATGGGTGTGTGTTACATTAGATTCACTAGTAGGAGTGAGAAAAACATCACGGGGTGGTGCGCATTGTATGGGTGTGTGTTACATTAGATTCACTAGTAGGAGTGAGAAAAACATCACGGGGTGGTGCGCATTGTATGGGTGTGTGTTACATTAGATTCACTAGTAGCAGTGAGAAAAACATCACGGGGTGGTGCGCATTGTATGGGTGTGTGTTACATTAGATTCACTAGTAGCAGTGAGAAAAACATCTCGGGGTGGTGCGCATTGTATGGGTGTGTGTTACATTAGATTCACTAGTAGGAGTGAGAAAAACATCACGGGGTGGTGCGCATTGTATGGGTGTGTGTTACTTTAGATTCACTAGTAGGAGTGAGAAAAACATCACGGGGTGGTGCGCATTGTATGGGTGTGTGTTACATTACATTCACTAGTAGGAGTGAGAAAAACATCACGGGGTGGTGCGCATTGTATGGGTGTGGGTTACATTACATTCACTAGTAGGAGTGAGAAAAACATCACGGGGTGGTGCGCATTGTATGGGTGTGTGTTACATTACTTTCACTAGTAGGAGTGAGAAAATCATCACGGGGTGGTGCGCATTGTATGGGTGTGTGTTACAATACACACACTAGTAGGAGTGAGAAAAACATCACGGGGTGGTGCGCATTGTATGGGTGTGTGTTACAATACATTCACTAGTAGGAGTGAGATAAACATCACGGGGTGGTGCGCATTGTATGGGTGTGTGTTACATTACATTCACTAGTAGGAGTGAGATAAACATCACGGGTTGGTGCGCATTGTATGTGTGTGTGTTACGTTACATTCACTAGTAGGAGTGAGAAAAACATCACGGGGTGGTGCGCATTGTATGGGTGTGTGTTACGTTACATTCACTAGTAGGAGTGAGAAAGACATCACGGGGTGGTGCGCATTGTATGGGTGTGTGTTACGTTACATTCACTAGTAGGAGTGAGAAAAACATCACGGGTTGGTGCGCATTGTATGGGTGTGTGTTACATTACTTTCACTATTAGGAGTGAGAAAATCATCACGGGGTGGTGCGCATTGTATGGGTGTGTGTTACGTTACATTCACTAGTAGGAGTGAGAAATACATCACAGTGTGGTGCGCATTGTATGGGTGTGTGTTACGTTACATTCACTAGTAGGAGTGAGAAAAACATCACGGGGTGGTTCGCATTGTATGGGTGTGTGTTACGTTACATTCACTAGTAGGAGTGAGAAAAACATCACGGGGTGGTGCGCATTGTATGGGTGTGTGTTACGTTACATTGACTAGTAGGAGTGAGAAAAACATCACGGGGTGATGCGCATTGTATGGGTGTGTGTTACGTTACATTCACTAGTAGGAGTGAGAAAAACATCACGGGGTGGTGCGCATTGTATGGGTGTGTGTTACATTAGATTCACTAGTAGGAGTGAGAAAAACATCACGGGGTGGTGCGCATTGTATGGGTGTGTGTTACATTACATTCACTAGTAGCAGTGAGAAAAACATCACGGGGTGGTGCGCATTGTATGGGTGTGTGTTACATTACATTCACTAGTAGGAGTGAGAAAAACATCACGGGGTGGTGCGCATTGTACGGGTGTGTGTTACATTACATTCACTAGTAGGAGTGAGAAAAAAGTCACGGGGTGGTGCGCATTGTATGGGTGTGTGTTACATTAGATTCACTAGTAGCAGTGAGAAAAACGTCACGGGGTGGTGCGCATTGTACGGATGTGTGTTACATTAGATTCACTAGTAGGAGTGAGAAAAACGTCACGGGTTGGTGCGCATTGTACGGGTGTGTGTTACATTACATTCACTAGTAGGAGTGAGAAAAACATCACGGGGTGGTGCGCATTGTACGGGTGTGTGTTACATTACATTCACTAGTAGGAGTGAGAAAAACATCACGGGGTGGTGCGCATTGTATGGGTGTGTGTTACATTACATTCACTAGTGGGAGTGAGAAAAACATCACGGGGTGGTGCGCATTGTATGGGTGTGTGTTACATTACATTCACTAGTAGGAGTGAGAAAAACATCACGGGGTGGTGCGCAACGTATGGGTGTGTGTTACATTGCATTCACTAGTAGGAGTGAGACAAACATCACGTGGTGGTGCGCATTGTATGGGTGTGTGTTACATTACATTCACTAGTAGGAGTGAGAAAAACATCACGGGGTGGTGCGCATTGTATGGGTGTGTGTTACATTACATTCACTAGTAGGAGTGAGAAAAACATCACGGGGTGGTGCGCATTGTATGGGTGCGTGTTACATTACATTCACTAGTAGCAGTGAGAAAAACATCACGTGTGGTGCGCCTTGTATGGGTGTGTGTAACATTACATTCACTAGTAGAAGTGAGAAAAACATCACGGGGTGGTGCGCATTGTATGGGTGTGTGTTACATTACATTCACTAGTAGGAGTGAGAAAAACATTACGGGGTGGTGCGCATTGTATGGGTGTGTGTTACATTAGATTCACTAGTAGGAGTGAGAAAAACATCACGGGGTGGTGCGCATTGTAAGGGTGTGTGTTACGTTACATTCACTAGTAGGAGTGAGAAAAACATCACGGGGTGGTGCGCATTGTATGGGTGTGTGTTACGTTACATTCACTAGTAGGAGTGAGAAAAACATCACGGGGTGGTGCGCATTGTATGGGTGTGTGTTACGTTACATTCACTAGTAGGAGTGAGAAAAACATCACGGGGTGGTGCGCATTGTATGGGTGTGTGTTACGTTACATTCACTAGTAGGAGTGAGAAAAACATCACGGGGTGGTGCGCATTGTATGGGTGTGTATTACGTTACATTCACTAGTAGGAGTGAGAAAAACATCACGGGGTGGTGCGCCTTGTATGGGTGTGTGTTACGTTACTTTCACTATTAGGAGTGAGAAAATCATCACGGGGTGGTGCGCATTGTATGGGTGTGTGTTACGGTACATTCACTAGTAGGAGTGAGAAAAACATCACGGGGTGGTGCGCATTGTATGGGTGTGTGTTACGTTACATTCACTAGTAGGAGTGAGAAAAACATCACGGGGTGGTGCGCATTGTATGGGTGTGTGTTACGTTACATTCACTAGTAGGAGTGAGAAAAACATCACGGGGTGGTTCGCATTGTATGGGTGTGTGTTACGTTACATTCACTAGTAGGAGTGAGAAAAACATCACGGGGTGGTGCGCATTGTATGGGTGTGTGTTACGTTACATTGACTAGTAGGAGTGAGAAAAACATCACGGGGTGATGCGCATTGTATGGGTGTGTGTTACGTTACATTCACTAGTAGGAGTGAGAAAAACATCACGGGGTGGTGCGCATTGTATGGGTGTGTGTTACATTAGATTCACTAGTAGGAGTGAGAAAAACATCACGGGGTGGTGCGCATTGTATGGGTGTGTGTTACATTACATTCACTAGTAGCAGTGAGAAAAACATCACGGGGTGGTGCGCATTGTATGGGTGTGTGTTACATTACATTCACTAGTAGGAGTGAGAAAAACATCACGGGGTGGTGCGCATTGTACGGGTGTGTGTTACATTACATTCACTAGTAGGAGTGAGAAAAAAGTCACGGGGTGGTGCGCATTGTATGGGTGTGTGTTACATTAGATTCACTAGTAGCAGTGAGAAAAACGTCACGGGGTGGTGCGCATTGTACGGATGTGTGTTACATTAGATTCACTAGTAGGAGTGAGAAAAACGTCACGGGTTGGTGCGCATTGTACGGGTGTGTGTTACATTACATTCACTAGTAGGAGTGAGAAAAACATCACGGGGTGGTGCGCATTGTACGGGTGTGTGTTACATTACATTCACTAGTAGGAGTGAGAAAAACATCACGGGGTGGTGCGCATTGTATGGGTGTGTGTTACATTACATTCACTAGTGGGAGTGAGAAAAACATCACGGGGTGGTGCGCATTGTATGGGTGTGTGTTACATTACATTCACTAGTAGGAGTGAGAAAAACATCACGGGGTGGTGCGCAACGTATGGGTGTGTGTTACATTGCATTCACTAGTAGGAGTGAGACAAACATCACGTGGTGGTGCGCATTGTATGGGTGTGTGTTACATTACATTCACTAGTAGGAGTGAGAAAAACATCACGGGGTGGTGCGCATTGTATGGGTGTGTGTTACATTACATTCACTAGTAGGAGTGAGAAAAACATCAAGGGGTGGTGCGCATTGTATGGGTGCGTGTTACATTACATTCACTAGTAGCAGTGAGAAAAACATCACGTGTGGTGCGCCTTGTATGGGTGTGTGTAACATTACATTCACTAGTAGAAGTGAGAAAAACATCACGGGGTGGTGCGCATTGTATGGGTGTGTGTTACATTACATTCACTAGTAGGAGTGAGAAAAACATCACGGGGTGGTGCGCATTGTATGGGTGTGTGTTACATTAGATTCACTAGTAGGAGTGAGAAAAACATCACGGGGTGGTGCGCATTGTAAGGGTGTGTGTTACGTTACATTCACTAGTAGGAGTGAGAAAAACATCACGGGGTGGTGCGCATTGTATGGGTGTGTGTTACGTTACATTCACTAGTAGGAGTGAGAAAAACATCACGGGGTGGTGCGCATTGTATGGGTGTGTGTTACGTTACATTCACTAGTAGGAGTGAGAAAAACATCACGGGGTGGTGCGCATTGTATGGGTGTGTGTTACGTTACATTCACTAGTAGGAGTGAGAAAAACATCACGGGGTGGTGCGCATTGTATGGGTGTGTATTACGTTACATTCACTAGTAGGAGTGAGAAAAACATCACGGGGTGGTGCGCCTTGTATGGGTGTGTGTTACGTTACTTTCACTATTAGGAGTGAGAAAATCATCACGGGGTGGTGCGCATTGTATGGGTGTGTGTTACGGTACATTCACTAGTAGGAGTGAGAAAAACATCACGGGGTGGTGCGCATTGTATGGGTGTGTGTTACGTTACATTCACTAGTAGGAGTGAGAAAAACATCACGGGGTGGTGCGCATTGTATGGGTGTGTGTTACGTTACATTCACTAGTAGGAGTGAGAAAAACATCACGGGGTGGTGCGCCTTGTATGGGTGTGTGTTACGTTACTTTCACTATTAGGAGTGAGAAAATCATCACGGGGTGGTGCGCATTGTATGGGTGTGTGTTACGGTACATTCACTAGTAGGAGTGAGAAAAACATCACGGGGTGGTGCGCATTGTATGGGTGTGTGTTACATTAGATTCACTAGTAGGAGTGAGAAAAACATCACGGGGTGGTGCGCATTGTATGGGTGTGTGTTACATTACTTTCACTAGTAGGAGTGAGAAAATCATCACGGGGTGGTGCGCATTGTATGGGTGTGTGTTACATTAGATTGAGTAGTAGGAGTGAGAAAAACATCATGGGGTGGTGCGCATTGTATGGGTGTGTGTTACATTAGATTCATTAGTAGCAGTGAGAAAAACATCACGGGGTGGTGCGCATTGTATGGGTGTGTGTTACATTAGATTCACTAGTAGCAGTGAGAAAAACATCACGGGGTGGTGCGCATTGTATGGGTGTGTGTTACATTAGATTCACTAGTAGCAGTGAGAAAAACATCACGGGGTGGTGCGCATTGTATGGGTGTGTGTTACATTAGATTCACTAGAAGGAGTGAGAAAAACATCACGGGGTGGTGCGCATTGTATGGGTGTGTGTTACATTACATTCACTAGTAGGAGTGAGAAAAACATCACGGGGTGGTGCGCATTGTATGGGTGTGTGTTACATTACATTCACTAGTAGGAGTGAGAAAAACATCACGGTGTGGTGCGCATTGTATGGGTGTGTGTTACGTTACATTCCCTAGTAGGAGTGAGAAAAACATCACGGGGTGGTGCGTATTGTATGGGTGTGTGTTACGTTACATTCACTAGTAGGAGTGAGAAAAACATCACGGGGTGGTGCGCATTGTATGGGTGTGTGTTACATTAGATTCACTAGTAGCAGTGAGAAAAACATCACGGGGTGGTGCGCATTGTATGGGTGTGTGTTACATTAGATTCACTAGAAGGAGTGAGAAAAACATCACGGGGTGGTGCGCATTGTATGGGTGTGTGTTACATTACATTCACTAGTAGGAGTGAGAAAAACATCACGGGGTGGTGCGCATTGTATGGGTGTGTGTTACATTACATTCACTAGTAGGAGTGAGAAAAACATCACGGGGTGGTGCCCATTGTATGGGTGTGTGTTGCGTTACATTCACTAGTAGGAGTGAGAAAAACATCACGGTGTGGTGCGCATTGTATGGGTGTGTGTTACGTTACATTCACTAGTAGGAGTGAGAAAAACATCACGGGGTGGTGCGTATTGTATGGGTGTGTGTTACGTTATATTCACTAGTAGGAGTGAGAAAAACATCACGGGGTGGTGCGCATTGTATGGGTGTGTGTTACGTTACATTCACTAGTAGGAGTGAGAAAAACATCACGGGGTGGTGCGCATTGTATGGGTGTGTGTTACGTTACATTCATTAGTAGGAGTGAGAAAAACATCACGGGGTGGTGCGCATTGTATGGGTGTGTGTTACGTTACATTCACTAGTAGGAGTGAGAAAAACATCACGGGTTGGTGCGCATTGTATGGGTGTGTGTTACGTTACATTCACTAGTAGGAGTGAGAAAAATATCACGGGGTGGTGCGCATTGTATGGGTGTGTGTTACGTTACATTCACTAGTAGGAGTGAGAAAAACATCACGGGGTGGTGCGCATTGTGTGGGTGTGTGTTACATTACTTTCACTATTAGGAGTGAGAAAATCATCACGGGGTGGTGCGCATTGTATGGGTGTGTGTTACGTTACATTCACTAGTAGGAGTGAGAAAAACATCACGGTGTGGTGCGCATTGTATGGGTGTGTGTTACGTTACATTCACTAGTAGGAGTGAGAAAAACATCACGGGGTGGTGCGCATTGTATGGGTGTGTGTTACGTTACATTCACTAGTAGGAGTGAGAAAAACATCACGGGGTGGTGCGCATTGTATGGGTGTGTGTTACGTTACATTCACTAGTAGGAGTGAGAAAAACATCACGGGGTGGTGCGCATTGTATGGGTGTGTGTTACATTAGAGTCACTAGTAGGAGTGAGAAAAACATCACGGGGTGGTGCGCATTGTATGGGTGTGTGTTACATTAGATTCACTAGTAGGAGTGAGAAAAACATCACGGGGTGGTGCGCATTGTATGGGTGTGTGTTACATTACATTCACTAGTAGCAGTGAGAAAAACATCACGGGGTGGTGCGCATTGTATGGGTGTGTGTTACATTAGATTCACTAGTAGCAGTGAGAAAAACGTCACGGGGTGGTGCGCATTGTACGGGTGTGTGTTACATTAGATTCACTAGTAGGAGTGAGAAAAACGTCACGGGTTGGTGCGCATTGTACCGGTGTGTGTTACATTACATTCACTAGTAGGAGTGAGAAAAACATCACGGGGTGGTGCGCATTGTACGGGTGTGTGTTACATTACATTCACTAGTAGGAGTGAGAAAAACATCACGGGGTGGTGCGCATTGTATGGGTGTGTGTTACATTACATTCACTAGTGGGAGTGAGAAAAACATCACGGGGTGGTGCGCATTGTATGGGTGTGTGTTACATTACATTTACTAGTAGGAGTGAGAAAAACATCACGGGGTGGTGCGCATCGTATGGGTGTGTGTTACATTGCATTCACTAGTAGGAGTGAGAAAAACATCACGGGGTGGTGCGCATTGTATGGGTGTGTGTTACATTACATTCACTAGTAGGAGTGAGAAAAACATCACGGGGTGGTGCGCATTGTATGGGTGTGTGTTACATTACATTCACTAGTAGGAGTGAGAAAAACATCACGGGGTGGTGCGCATTGTATGGGTGTGTGTTACATTACTTTCACTAGTAGGAGTGAGAAAATCATCACGGGGTGGTGCGCATTGTATGGGTGTGTGTTACATTAGATTGACTAGTAGGAGTGAGAAAAACATCACGGGGTGGTGCGCATTGTATGGGTGTGTGTTACATTAGATTCATTAGTAGCAGTGAGAAAAACATCACGGGTTGGTGCGCATTGTATGGGTGTGTGTTACATTAGATTCACTAGTAGCAGTGAGAAAAACATCACGGGGTGGTGCGCATTGTATGGGTGTGTGTCACATTAGATTCACTAGTAGCAGTGAGAAAAACATCACGGGGTGGTGCGCATTGTATGGGTGTATGTTACATTACATTCACTAGTAGCAGTGAGAAAAACATCACGGGGTGGTGCGCATTGTATGCGTGTGTGTTACATTAGATTCACTAGTAGGAGTGAGAAAAACATCACGGGGTGGTGCGCATTGTATGGGTGTGTGTTACATTACATTCACTAGTAGGAGTGAGAAAAACATCACGGGGTGGTGCGCATTGTATGGGTGTGTGTTACATTACATTCACTAGTAGGAGTGAGAAAAACATCACGGGGTGGTGCGCATTGTATGGGTGTGTGTTACATTACTTTCACTAGTAGGAGTGAGAAAATCATCACGGGGTGGTGCGCACTGTATGGGTGTGTGTTACAATACATACACTAGTAGGAGTGAGAAAAACATCACGGGGTGGTGCGCATTGTATGGGTGTGTGTTACATTACATTCACTAGTAGGAGTGAGATAAACATCACGGGGTGGTGCCCATTGTATGGGTGTGTGTTACATTACATTCACTAGTAGGCGTGAGATAAACATCACGGGGTGGTGCGCATTGTATGGGTGTGTGTTACATTACATTCACTAGTAGCCGTGAGAAAAACATCACGGGGTGCTGCGCAGTGTATGGGTGTGTGTTACATTACATTCACTAGTAGCAGTGAGAAAAACATCACGGGGTGGTGCGCATTGTATGGGTGTGTGTTACATTACATTCACTAGTAGCCGTGAGAAAAACATCACGGGGTGGTGCGCATTGTATGGGTGTGTGTTACATTAGATTCACTAGTAGCCGTGAGAAAAACATCACGGGGTGGTGCGCATTGTATGGGTGTGTGTTACATTAGATTCAAAAGTAGCCGTGAGAAAAACATCACGGGGTGGTGCAAATTGTATGGGTGTGTGTTACATTAGATTCACTAGTAGGAGTGAGAAAAACATCACGGGGTGGTGCGCATTGTATGGGTGTGTGTTACATTACATTCACTAGTAGGAGTGAGAAAAACATCACGGGGTGGTGCGCATTGTATGGGTGTGTGTTACATTAGATTCACTAGTAGGAGTGAGAAAAACATCACGGGGTGGTGCGCATTGTAAGGGTGTGTGTTACGTTACATTCACTAGTAGGAGTGAGAAAAACATCACGGGGTGGTGCGCATTGTATGGGTGTGTGTTACGTTACATTCACTAGTAGGAGTGAGAAAAACATCACGGGGTGGTGCGCATTGTATGGGTGTGTGTTACGTTACATTCACTAGTAGGAGTGAGAAAAACATCACGGGGTGGTGCGCATTGTATGGGTGTGTGTTACGTTACATTCACTAGTAGGAGTGAGAAAAACATCACGGGGTGGTGCGCATTGTATGGGTGTGTGTTACGTTACATTCACTAGTAGGAGTGAGAAAAACATCACGGGGTGGTGCGCCTTGTATGGGTGTGTGTTACGTTACTTTCACTATTAGGAGTGAGAAAATCATCACGGGGTGGTGCGCATTGTATGGGTGTGTGTTACGGTACATTCACTAGTAGGAGTGAGAAAAACATCACGGGGTGGTGCGCATTGTATGGGTGTGTGTTACATTAGATTCACTAGTAGGAGTGAGAAAAACATCACGGGGTGGTGCGCATTGTATGGGTGTGTGTTACATTACTTTCACTAGTAGGAGTGAGAAAATCATCACGGGGTGGTGCGCATTGTATGGGTGTGTGTTACATTAGATTCATTAGTAGCAGTGAGAAAAACATCACGGGGTGGTGCGCATTGTATGGGTGTGTGTTACATTAGATTCACTAGTAGCAGTGAGAAAAACATCACGGGGTGGTGCGCATTGTATGGGTGTGTGTTACATTAGATTCACTAGTAGCAGTGAGAAAAACATCACGGGGTGGTGCGCATTGTATGGGTGTGTGTTACATTAGATTCACTAGAAGGAGTGAGAAAAACATCACGGGGTGGTGCGCATTGTATGGGTGTGTGTTACATTACATTCACTAGTAGGAGTGAGAAAAACATCACGGGGTGGTGCGCATTGTATGGGTGTGTGTTACATTACATTCACTAGTAGGAGTGAGAAAAACATCACGGTGTGGTGCGCATTGTATGGGTGTGTGTTACGTTACATTCCCTAGTAGGAGTGAGAAAAACATCACGGGGTGGTGCGTATTGTATGGGTGTGTGTTACGTTACATTCACTAGTAGGAGTGAGAAAAACATCACGGGGTGGTGCGCATTGTATGGGTGTGTGTTACATTAGATTCACTAGTAGCAGTGAGAAAAACATCACGGGGTGGTGCGCATTGTATGGGTGTGTGTTACATTAGATTCACTAGAAGGAGTGAGAAAAACATCACGGGGCGGTGCGCATTGTATGGGTGTGTGTTACATTACATTCACTAGTAGGAGTGAGAAAAACATCACGGGGTGGTGCGCATTGTATGGGTGTGTGTTACATTACATTCACTAGTAGGAGTGAGAAAAACATCACGGGGTGGTGCCCATTGTATGGGTGTGTGTTGCGTTACATTCACTAGTAGGAGTGAGAAAAACATCACGGTGTGGTGCGCATTGTATGGGTGTGTGTTACGTTACATTCACTAGTAGGAGTGAGAAAAACATCACGGGGTGGTGCGTATTGTATGGGTGTGTGTTACGTTATATTCACTAGTAGGAGTGAGAAAAACATCACGGGGTGGTGCGCATTGTATGGGTGTGTGTTACGTTACATTCACTAGTAGGAGTGAGAAAAACATCACGGGGTGGTGCGCATTGTATGGGTGTGTGTTACGTTACATTCATTAGTAGGAGTGAGAAAAACATCACGGGGTGGTGCGCATTGTATGGGTGTGTGTTACGTTACATTCACTAGTAGGAGTGAGAAAAACATCACGGGTTGGTGCGCATTGTATGGGTGTGTGTTACGTTACATTCACTAGTAGGAGTGAGAAAAATATCACGGGGTGGTGCGCATTGTATGGGTGTGTGTTACGTTACATTCACTAGTAGGAGTGAGAAAAACATCACGGGGTGGTGCGCATTGTATGGGTGTGTGTTACATTACTTTCACTATTAGGAGTGAGAAAATCATCACGGGGTGGTGCGCATTGTATGGGTGTGTGTTACGTTACATTCACTAGTAGGAGTGAGAAAAACATCACGGTGTGGTGCGCATTGTATGGGTGTGTGTTACGTTACATTCACTAGTAGGAGTGAGAAAAACATCACGGGGTGGTGCGCATTGTATGGGTGTGTGTTACGTTACATTCACTAGTAGGAGTGAGAAAAACATCACGGGGTGGTGCGCATTGTATGGGTGTGTGTTACGTTACATTCACTAGTAGGAGTGAGAAAAACATCACGGGGTGGTGCGCATTGTATGGGTGTGTGTTACATTAGAGTCACTAGTAGGAGTGAGAAAAACATCACGGGGTGGTGCGCATTGTATGGGTGTGTGTTACATTAGATTCCCTAGTAGGAGTGAGAAAAACATCACGGGGTGGTGCGCATTGTATGGGTGTGTGTTACATTACATTCACTAGTAGCAGTGAGAAAAACATCACGGGGTGGTGCGCATTGTATGGGTGTGTGTTACATTAGATTCACTAGTAGCAGTGAGAAAAACGTCACGGGGTGGTGCGCATTGTACGGGTGTGTGTTACATTAGATTCACTAGTAGGAGTGAGAAAAACGTCACGGGTTGGTGCGCATTGTACCGGTGTGTGTTACATTACATTCACTAGTAGGAGTGAGAAAAACATCACGGGGTGGTGCGCATTGTACGGGTGTGTGTTACATTACATTCACTAGTAGGAGTGAGAAATACATCACGGGGTGGTGCGCATTGTATGGGTGTGTGTTACATTACATTCACTAGTGGGAGTGAGAAAAACATCACGGGGTGGTGCGCATTGTATGGGTGTGTGTTACATTACATTTACTAGTAGGAGTGAGAAAAACATCACGGGGTGGTGCGCATCGTATGGGTGTGTGTTACATTGCATTCACTAGTAGGAGTGAGAAAAACATCACGGGGTGGTGCGCATTGTATGGGTGTGTGTTACATTACATTCACTAGTAGGAGTGAGAAAAACATCACGGGGTGGTGCGCATTGTATGGGTGTGTGTTACATTACATTCACTAGTAGGAGTGAGAAAAACATCACGGGGTGGTGCGCATTGTATGGGTGTGTGTTACATTACTTTCACTAGTAGGAGTGAGAAAATCATCACGGGGTGGTGCGCATTGTATGGGTGTGTGTTACATTAGATTGACTAGTAGGAGTGAGAAAAACATCACGGGGTGGTGCGCATTGTATGGGTGTGTGTTACATTAGATTCATTAGTAGCAGTGAGAAAAACATCACGGGTTGGTGCGCATTGTATGGGTGTGTGTTACATTAGATTCACTAGTAGCAGTGAGAAAAACATCACGGGGTGGTGCGCATTGTATGGGTGTGTGTCACATTAGATTCACTAGTAGCAGTGAGAAAAACATCACGGGGTGGTGCGCATTGTATGGGTGTATGTTACATTACATTCACTAGTAGCAGTGAGAAAAACATCACGGGGTGGTGCGCATTGTATGCGTGTGTGTTACATTAGATTCACTAGTAGGAGTGAGAAAAACATCACGGGGTGGTGCGCATTGTATGGGTGTGTGTTACATTACATTCACTAGTAGGAGTGAGAAAAACATCACGGGGTGGTGCGCATTGTATGGGTGTGTGTTACATTACATTCACTAGTAGGAGTGAGAAAAACATCACGGGGTGGTGCGCATTGTATGGGTGTGTGTTACATTACTTTCACTAGTAGGAGTGAGAAAATCATCACGGGGTGGTGCGCACTGTATGGGTGTGTGTTACAATACATACACTAGTAGGAGTGAGAAAAACATCACGGGGTGGTGCGCATTGTATGGGTGTGTGTTACATTACATTCACTAGTAGGAGTGAGATAAACATCACGGGGTGGTGCCCATTGTATGGGTGTGTGTTACATTACATTCACTAGTAGGCGTGAGATAAACATCACGGGGTGGTGCGCATTGTATGGGTGTGTGTTACATTACATTCACTAGTAGGAGTGAGAAAAACATCACGGGGTGGTGCGCATTGTATGGGTGTGTGTTACATTACATTCTCTAGTAGGAGTGAGAAAAACATCACGGGGTGGTGCGCATTGTATGGGTGTGTGTTACATTAGATTCACTAGTAGGAGTGAGAAAAACATCACGGGGTGGTGCGCATTGTATGGGTGTGTGTTACATTAGATTCACTAGTAGGAGTGAGAAAAACATCACGGGGTGGTGCGCATTGTATGGGTGTGTGTTACATTAGATTCACTAGTAGCAGTGAGAAAAACATCACGGGGTGGTGCGCATTGTATGGGTGTGTGTTACATTAGATTCACTAGTAGCAGTGAGAAAAACATCTCGGGGTGGTGCGCATTGTATGGGTGTGTGTTACATTAGATTCACTAGTAGGAGTGAGAAAAACATCACGGGGTGGTGCGCATTGTATGGGTGTGTGTTACTTTAGATTCACTAGTAGGAGTGAGAAAAACATCACGGGGTGGTGCGCATTGTATGGGTGTGTGTTACATTACATTCACTAGTAGGAGTGAGAAAAACATCACGGGGTGGTGCGCATTGTATGGGTGTGGGTTACATTACATTCACTAGTAGGAGTGAGAAAAACATCACGGGGTGGTGCGCATTGTATGGGTGTGTGTTACATTACTTTCACTAGTAGGAGTGAGAAAATCATCACGGGGTGGTGCGCATTGTATGGGTGTGTGTTACAATACACACACTAGTAGGAGTGAGAAAAACATCACGGGGTGGTGCGCATTGTATGGGTGTGTGTTACAATACATTCACTAGTAGGAGTGAGATAAACATCACGGGGTGGTGCGCATTGTATGGGTGTGTGTTACATTACATTCACTAGTAGGAGTGAGATAAACATCACGGGGTGGTGCGCATTGTATGGGTGTGTGTTACGTTACATTCACTAGTAGGAGTGAGAAAAACATCACGGGGTGGTGCGCATTGTATGGGTGTGTGTTACGTTACATTCACTAGTAGGAGTGAGAAAGACATCACGGGGTGGTGCGCATTGTATGGGTGTGTGTTACGTTACATTCACTAGTAGGAGTGAGAAAAACATCACGGGGTGGTGCGCATTGTATGGGTGTGTGTTACATTACTTTCACTATTAGGAGTGAGAAAATCATCACGGGGTGGTGCGCATTGTATGGGTGTGTGTTACGTTACATTCACTAGTAGGAGTGAGAAATACATCACGGTGTGGTGCGCATTGTATGGGTGTGTGTTACGTTACATTCACTAGTAGGAGTGAGAAAAACATCACGGGGTGGTTCGCATTGTATGGGTGTGTGTTACGTTACATTCACTAGTAGGAGTGAGAAAAACATCACGGGGTGGTGCGCATTGTATGGGTGTGTGTTACGTTACATTGACTAGTAGGAGTGAGAAAAACATCACGGGGTGGTGCGCATTGTATGGGTGTGTGTTACGTTACATTCACTAGTAGGAGTGAGAAAAACATCACGGGGTGGTGCGCATTGCATGGGTGTGTGTTACATTAGATTCACTAGTAGGAGTGAGAAAAACATCACGGGGTGGTGCGCATTGTATGGGTGTGTGTTACATTACATTCACTAGTAGCAGTGAGAAAAACATCACGGGGTGGTGCGCATTGTATGGGTGTGTGTTACATTACGTTCACTAGTAGGAGTGAGAAAAACATCACGGGGTGGTGCGCATTGTACGGGTGTGTGTTACATTACATTCACTAGTAGGAGTGAGAAAAAAGTCACGGGGTGGTGCGCATTGTATGGGTGTGTGTTACATTAGATTCACTAGTAGCAGTGAGAAAAACGTCACGGGGTGGTGCGCATTGTACGGATGTGTGTTACATTAGATTCACTAGTAGGAGTGAGAAAAACGTCACGGGTTGGTGCGCATTGTACGGGTGTGTGTTACATTACATTCACTAGTAGGAGTGAGAAAAACATCACGGGGTGGTGCGCATTGTACGGGTGTGTGTTACATTACATTCACTAGTAGGAGTGAGAAAAACATCACGGGGTGGTGCGCATTGTATGGGTGTGTGTTACATTACATTCACTAGTGGGAGTGAGAAAAACATCACGGGGTGGTGCGCATTGTATGGGTGTGTGTTACATTACATTCACTAGTAGGAGTGAGAAAAACATCACGGGGTGGTGCGCAACGTATGGGTGTGTGTTACATTGCATTCACTAGTAGGAGTGAGAAAAACATCACGTGGTGGTGCGCATTGTATGGGTGTGTGTTACATTACATTCACTAGTAGGAGTGAGAAAAACATCACGGGGTGGTGCGCATTGTATGGGTGTGTGTTACATTACATTCACTAGTAGGAGTGAGAAAAACATCACGGGGTGGTGCGCATTGTATGGGTGCGTGTTACATTACATTCACTAGTAGCAGTGAGAAAAACATCACGTGTGGTGCGCCTTGTATGGGTGTGTGTAACATTACATTCACTAGTAGAAGTGAGAAAAACATCACGGGGTGGTGCGCATTGTATGGGTGTGTGTTACATTACATTCACTAGTAGGAGTGAGAAAAACATCACGGGGTGGTGCGCATTGTATGGGTGTGTGTTAAATTAGATTCACTAGTAGGAGTGAGAAAAACATCACGGGGTGGTGCGCATTGTATGGGTGTGTGTTACGTTACATTCACTAGTAGGAGTGAGAAAAACATCACGGGGTGGTGCGCATTGTATGGGTGTGTGTTACGTTACATTCACTAGTAGGAGTGAGAAAAACATCACGGGGTGGTGCGCATTGTATGGGTGTGTGTTACGTTACATTCACTAGTAGGAGTGAGAAAAACATCACAGGGTGGTGCGCATTGTATGGGTGTGTGTTACGTTACATTCACTAGTAGGAGTGAGAAAAACATCACGGGGTGGTGCGCATTGTATGGGTGTGTGTTACGTTACATTCACTAGTAGGAGTGAGAAAAACATCACGGGGTGGTGCGCCTTGTATGGGTGTGTGTTACGTTACTTTCACTATTAGGAGTGAGAAAATCATCACGGGGTGGTGCGCATTGTATGGGTGTGTGTTACGGTACATTCACTAGTAGGAGTGAGAAAAACATCACGGGGTGGTGCGCATTGTATGGGTGTGTGTTACATTACATTCACTAGTAGGAGTGAGAAAAACATCACGGGGTGGTGCGCATTGTATGGGTGTGTGTTACATTACTTTCACTAGTAGGAGTGAGAAAATCATCACGGGGTGGTGCGCATTGTATGGGTGTGTGTTACATTAGATTGAGTAGTAGGAGTGAGAAAAACATCATGGGGTGGTGCGCATTGTATGGGTGTGTGTTACATTAGATTCATTAGTAGCAGTGAGAAAAACATCACGGGGTGGTGCGCATTGTATGGGTGTGTGTTACATTAGATTCACTAGTAGCAGTGAGAAAAACATCACGGGGTGGTGCGCATTGTATGGGTGTGTGTTACATTAGATTCACTAGTAGCAGTGAGAAAAACATCACGGGGTGGTGCGCATTGTATGGGTGTGTGTTACATTAGATTCACTAGAAGGAGTGAGAAAAACATCACGGGGTGGTGCGCATTGTATGGGTGTGTGTTACATTACATTCACTAGTAGGAGTGAGAAAAACATCACGGGGTGGTGCGCATTGTATGGGTGTGTGTTACATTACATTCACTAGTAGGAGTGAGAAAAACATCACGGTGTGGTGCGCATTGTATGGGTGTGTGTTACGTTACATTCACTAGTAGGAGTGAGAAAAACATCACGGGGTGGTGCGTATTGTATGGGTGTGTGTTACGTTACATTCACTAGGAGGAGTGAGAAAAACATCACGGGGTGGTGCGCATTGTATGGGTGTGTGTTACATTAGATTCACTAGTAGCAGTGAGAAAAACATCACGGGGTGGTGCGCATTGTATGGGTGTGTGTTACATTAGATTCACTAGAAGGAGTGAGAAAAACATCACGGGGTGGTGCGCATTGTATGGGTGTGTGTTACATTACATTCACTAGTAGGAGTGAGAAAAACATCACGGGGTGGTGCGCATTTTATGGGTGTGTGTTACATTACATTCACTAGTAGGAGTGAGAAAAACATCACGGGGTGGTGCGCATTGTATGGGTGTGTGTTACGTTACATTCACTAGTAGGAGTGAGAAAAATATCACGGGGTGGTGCGCATTGTATGGGTGTGTGTTACGTTACATTCACTAGTAGGAGTGAGAAAAACATCACGGGGTGGTGCGCATTGTATGGGTGTGTGTTACATTACTTTCACTATTAGGAGTGAGAAAATCATCACGGGGTGGTGCGCATTGTATGGGTGTGTGTTACGTTACATTCACTAGTAGGAGTGAGAAAAACATCACGGTGTGGTGCGCATTGTATGGGTGTGTGTTACGTTACATTCACTAGTAGGAGTGAGAAAAACATCACGGGGTGGTGCGCATTGTATGGGTGTGTGTTACGTTACATTCACTAGTAGGAGTGAGAAAAACATCACGGGGTGGTGCGCATTGTATGGGTGTGTGTTACGTTACATTCACTAGTAGGAGTGAGAAAAACATCACGGGGTGGTGCGCATTGTATGGGTGTGTGTTACATTAGATTCACTAGTAGGAGTGAGAAAAACATCACGGGGTGGTGCGCATTGTATGGGTGTGTGTTACATTAGATTCACTAGTAGGAGTGAGAAAAACATCACGGGGTGGTGCGCATTGTATGGGTGTGTGTTACATTACATTCACTAGTAGCAGTGAGAAAAACATCACGGGGTGGTGCGCATTGTATGGGTGTGTGTTACATTAGATTCACTAGTAGCAGTGAGAAAAACGTCACGGGGTGGTGCGCATTGTACGGGTGTGTGTTACATTAGATTCACTAGTAGGAGTGAGAAAAACGTCACGGGTTGGTGCGCATTGTACGGGTGTGTGTTACATTACATTCACTAGTAGGAGTGAGAAAAACATCACGGGGTGGTGCGCATTTTACGGGTGTGTGTTACATTACATTCACTAGTAGGAGTGAGAAAAACATCACGGGGTGGTGCGCATTGTATGGGTGTGTGTTACATTACATTCACTAGTGGGAGTGAGAAAAACATCACGGGGTGGTGCGCATTGTATGGGTGTGTGTTACATTACATTTACTAGTAGGAGTGAGAAAAACATCACGGGGTGGTGCGCATCGTATGGGTGTGTGTTACATTGCTTTCACTAGTAGGAGTGAGAAAAACATCACGGGGTGGTGCGCATTGTATGGGTGTGTGTTACATTACATTCACTAGTAGGAGTGAGAAAAACATCACGGGGTGGTGCGCATTGTATGGGTGTGTGTTACATTACATTCACTAGTAGGAGTGAGAAAAACATCACGGGGTGGTGCGCATTGTATGGGTGTGTGTTACATTACTTTCACTAGTAGGAGTGAGAAAATCATCACGGGGTGGTGCGCATTGTATGGGTGTGTGTTACATTAGATTGACTAGTAGGAGTGAGAAAAACATCACGGGGTGGTGCGCATTGTATGGGTGTGTGTTACATTAGATTCATTAGTAGCAGTGAGAAAAACATCACGGGTTGGTGCGCATTGTATGGGTGTGTGTTACATTAGATTCACTAGTAGCAGTGAGAAAAACATCACGGGGTGGTGCGCATTGTATGGGTGTGTGTTACATTAGATTCACTAGTAGCAGTGAGAAAAACATCACGGGGTGGTGCGCATTGTATGGGTGTATGTTACATTACATTCACTAGTAGCAGTGAGAAAAACATCACGGGGTGGTGCGCATTGTATGGTGTGTGTTACATTAGATTCACTAGTAGGAGTGAGAAAAACATCACGGTGTGGTGCGCATTGTATGGGTGTGTGTTACATTACATTCACTAGTAGGAGTGAGAAAAACATCACGGGGTGGTGCGCATTGTATGGGTGTGTGTTACATTACATTCACTAGTAGGAGTGAGAAAAACATCACGGGGTGGTGCGCATTGTATGGGTGTGTGTTACATTACTTTCACTAGTAGGAGTGAGAAAATCATCACGGGGTGGTGCGCACTGTATGGGTGTGTGTTACAATACATACACTAGTAGGAGTGAGAAAAACATCACGGGGTGGTGCGCACTGTATGGGTGTGTGTTACATTACATTCACTAGTAGGAGTGAGATAAACATCACGGGGTGGTGCCCATTGTATGGGTGTGTGTTACATTACATTCACTAGTAGGCATGAGATAAACATCACGGGGTGGTGCGCATTGTATGGGTGTGTGTTACATTACATTCACTAGTAGGAGTGGGAAAAACATCACGGGGTGGTGCGCATTGTATGGGTGTGTGTTACATTACATTCTCTAGTAGGAGTGAGAAAAACATCACGGGGTGGTGCGCATTGTATGGGTGTGTGTTACATTAGATTCACTAGTAGGAGTGAGAAAAACATCACGGGGTGGTGCGCATTGTATGGGTGTGTGTTACATTAGATTCACTAGTAGGAGTGAGAAAAACATCACGGGGTGGTGCGCATTGTATGGGTGTGTGTTACATTAGATTCACTAGTAGCAGTGAGAAAAACATCACGGGGTGGTGCGCATTGTATGGGTGTGTGTTACATTAGATTCACTAGTAGCAGTGAGAAAAACATCTCGGGGTGGTGCGCATTGTATGGGTGTGTGTTACATTAGATTCACTAGTAGGAGTGAGAAAAACATCACGGGGTGGTGCGCATTGTATGGGTGTGTGTTACTTTAGATTCACTAGTAGGAGTGAGAAAAACATCACGGGGTGGTGCGCATTGTATGGGTGTGTGTTACATTACATTCACTAGTAGGAGTGAGAAAAACATCACGGGGTGGTGCGCATTGTATGGGTGTGTGTTACATTACATTCACTAGTAGGAGTGAGAAAAACATCACGGGGTGGTGCGCATTGTATGGGTGTGTGTTACATTACTTTCACTAGTAGGAGTGAGAAAATCATCACGGGGTGGTGCGCATTGTATGGGTGTGTGTTACAATACACACACTAGTAGGAGTGAGAAAAACATCACGGGGTGGTTCGCATTGTATGGGTGTGTGTTACATTACATTCACTAGTAGGAATGAGATAAACATCACGGGGTGGTGCGCATTGTATGGGTGTGTGTTACATTACATTCACTAGTAGGAGTGAGATAAACATCACGGGGTGGTGCGCATTGTATGGGTGTGTGTTACATTACATTCACTAGTAAGAGTGAGATAAACATCATGGGGTGGTAAGCATTGTATGGGTGTGTGTTACATTACATTCTGTAGTAGCAGTGAGAAAAACATCACGGGGTGGTGAGCCTTGTATGGGTGTGTGTTACATTACATTCACTAGTAGGAGTGAGAAAAACATCACGGGGTGGTGCGCCTTGTATGGGTGTGTGTTACATTACATTCACTAGTAGGAGTGAGAAAAACATCAAGGGGTGGTGCGCCTTGTATGGGTGTGTGTTACATTACATTCACTAGTAGGAGTGAGAAAAACATCACGGGGTGGTGCGCATTGTATGGGTGTGTGTTACATTACATTCACTAGTAGGAGTGAGATAAACATCACGGGGTGGTGCGCATTGTATGGGTGTGTGTTACATTACATTCACTAGTAGGAGTGAGAAAAACATCACGGGGTGGTGCGCATTGTATGGGTGTGTGTAACATTACATTCACTAGTAGGAGTGAGAAAAACATCACGGGGTGGTGCGCATTGTATGGGTGTGTGTTACATTACATTCACTAGTAGGAGTGAGAAAAACATCACGGGGTGGTGCGCATTGTATGGGTGTGTGTTACATTAGATTCACTAGTAGCAGTGAGAAAAACATCACGGGGTGGTGCGCATTGTATGGGTGTGTGTTACATTAGATTCACTAGTAGCAGTGAGAAAAACATCACGGGGTGGTGCGCATTGTATGGGTGTGTGTTACATTAGATTCACTAGTAGCAGTGAGAAAAACATCACGGGGTGGTGCGCATTGTATGGGTGTGTGTTACATTAGATTCACTAGTAGCAGTGAGAAAAACATCACGGGGTGGTGCGCATTGTATGGGTGTGTGTTACATTAGATTCACTAGTAGCAGTGAGAAAAACATCACGGGGTGGTGCGCATTGTATGGGTGTGTGTTACATTAGATTCACTAGTAGCAGTGAGAAAAACATCACGGGGTGGTGCGCATTGTATGGGTGTGTGTTACATTACATTCACTAGTAGGAGTGAGAAAAACATCACGGGGTGGTGCGCATTGTATGGGTGTGTGTTACATTACATTCACTAGTAGGAGTGAGAAAAACATCACGGGGTGGTGCGCATTGTATGGGTGTGGGTTACATTACATTCACTAGTAGGAGTGAGAAAAACATCACGGGGTGGTGCGCATTGTATGGGTGTGTGTTACATTACTTTCACTAGTAGGAGTGAGAAAATCATCACGGGGTGGTGCGCACTGTATGGGTGTGTGTTACAATACATACACTAGTAGGAGTGAGAAAAACATCACGGGGTGGTGCGCATTGTATGGGTGTGTGTTACATTACATTCACTAGTAGGAGTGAGATAAACATCACGGGGTGGTGCGCATTGTATGGGTGTGTGTTACATTACATTCACTAGTAGGCGTGAGATAAACATCACGGGGTGGTGCGCATTGTATGGGTGTGTGTCACATTACATTCACTAGTAGGAGTGAGAAAAACATCACAGGGTGGTGCGCATTGTATGGGTGTGTGTCACATTACATTCTCTAGTAGGAGTGAGAAAAACATCACGGGGTGGTGCGCATTGTACGGGTGTGTGTTACATTACATTCACTAGTAGGGGTGAGAAAAACATCACGGGGTGGTGCGCATTGTACGGGTGTGTGTTACATTAGATTCACTAGTAGGAGTGAGAAAAACATCACGGGGTGGTGCGCATTGTATGGGTGTGTGTTACATTAGATTCACTAGTAGGAGTGAGAAAAACATCACGGGGTGGTGCGCATTGTATGGGTGTGTGTTACATTAGATTCACTAGTAGGAATGAGAAAAACATCACGGGGTGGTGCGCATTGTATGGGTGTGTGTTACATTAGATTCACTAGTAGGAGTGAGAAAAACATCACGGGGTGGTGCGCATTGTATGGGTGTGTGTTACATTAGATTCACTAGTAGCAGTGAGAAAAACATCACGGGGTGGTGCGCATTGTATGGGTGTGTGTTACATTAGATTCACTAGTAGCAGTGAGAAAAACATCACGGGGTGGTGCGCATTGTATGGGTGTGTGTTACATTAGATTCACTAGTAGCAGTGAGAAAAACATCACGGGGTGGTGCGCATTGTATGGGTGTGTGTTACATTAGATTCACTAGTAGCAGTGAGAAAAACATCACGGGGTGGTGCGCATTGTATGGGTGTGTGTTACATTAGATTCACTAGTAGCAGTGAGAAAAACATCACGGGGTGGTGCGCATTGTATGGGTGTGTGTTACATTACATTCACTAGTAGGAGTGAGAAAAACATCACGGGATGGTGCGCATTGAATGGGTGTGGGTTACATTACATTCACTAGTAGGAGTGAGAAAAACATCACGGGGTGGTGCGCATTGTATGGGTGTGTGTTACATTACTTTCACTAGTAGGAGTGAGAAAATCATCACGGGGTGGTGCGCACTGTATGGGTGTGTGTTACAATACATACACTAGTAGGAGTGAGAAAATCATCACGGGGTGGTGCGCACTGTATGGGTGTGTGTTACATTACATTCACTAGTAGGAGTGAGATAAACATCACGGGGTGGTGCGCATTGTATGGGTGTGTGTTACATTACATTCACTAGTAGGCGTGAGATAAACATCACGGGGTGGTGCGCATTGTATGGGTGTGTGTTACATTACATTCACTAGTAGGCGTGAGATAAACATCACGGGGTGGTGCGCATTGTATGGGTGTGTGTCACATTACATTCACTAGTAGGAGTGAGAAAAACATCACGGGGTGGTGCGCATTCTATGGGTGTGTGTTACATTACATTCTCTAGTAGGAGTGAGAAAAACATCACGGGGTGGTGCGCATTGTATGGGTGTGTGTTACATTACATTCACTAGTAGGAGTGAGAAAAACATCACGTGGTGGTGCGCATTGTATGGGTGTGTGTTACATTACATTCACTAGTAGGAGTGAGAAAAACATCACGGGGTGTAGCTCATTGTATGGGTGTATGTTACATTAGATTCACTAGTAGGAGTGAGAAAAACATCACGGGGTGGTGCACATTGTATGGGTGTGTGTTACATTAGATTCACTAGTAGGAGTGAGAAAAACATCACGGGGTGGTGCGCATTGTATGGGTGTGTGTTACATTAGATTCACTAGTAGGAGTGAGAAAAACATCACGGGGTGGTGCGCATTGTATGGGTGTGTGTTACATTAGATTCACTAGTAGCAGTGAGAAAAACATCACGGGGTGGTGCGCATTGTATGGGTGTGTGTTACATTAGATTCACTAGTAGCAGTGAGAAAAACATCACGGGGTGGTGCGCATTGTACGGGTGTGTGTTACATTAGATTCACTAGTAGCAGTGAGAAAAACATCACGGGGTGGTGCGCATTGTATGGGTGTGTGTTACATTAGATTTACTTGTAGCAGTGAGAAAAACATCACGGGGTGGTGCGCATTGTATGGGTGCGTGTTACATTACATTCACTAGTAGCAGTGAGAAAAACATCACGGGGTGGTGCGCCTTGTATGGGTGTGTGTAACATTACATTCACTAGTAGGAGTGAGAAAAACATCACGGGGTGGTGCGCATTGTATGGGTGTGTGTTACATTACATTCACTAGTAGGAGTGAGAAAAACATCTCGGGGTGGTGCGCATTGTATGGGTGTGTGTTACGTTACATTCACTAGTAGGAGTGAGAAAAACATCACGTGGTGGTGCGCATTGTATGGGTGTGTGTTACGTTACATTCACTAGTAGGAGTGAGAAAAACATCACGGGGTGGTGCGCACTGTATGGGTGTGTGTTACGTTACATTCACTAGTAGGAGTGAGAAAAACATCACGGGGTGGTGCGCATTGTATGGGTGTGTGTTACGTTATATTCACTAGTAGGAGTGAGAAAAACATCACGGGGTGGTGCGCATTGTATGGGTGTGTGTTACGTTACATTCACTAGTAGGAGTGAGAAAAACATCACGGGGAGGTGCGCATTGTATGGGTGTGTGTTACGTTACATTCACTAGTAGGAGTGAGAAAAACATCACGGGGTGGTGTGCATTGTATGGGTGTGTGTTACGTTACTTTCACTATTAGGAGTGAGAAAATCATCACGGGGTGGTGCGCATTGTATGGGTGTGTGTTACGTTACATTCACTACTAGGAGTGAGAAAAACATCACGGGGTGTTGCGCATTGTATGGGTGTGTGTTACATTACATTCACTAGTAGGAGTGAGAAAAACATCACGGGGTGGTGCGCATTGTATGGGTGTGTGTTACATTACTTTCACTAGTAGGAGTGAGAAAATCATCACGGGGTGGTGCGCATTGTATGGGTGTGTGTTACATTAGATTGACTAGTAGGAGTGAGAAAAACATCACGCGGTGGTGCGCATTGTATGGGTGTGTGTTACATTAGATTCATTAGTAGCAGTGAGAAAAACATCACGGGGTGGTGCGCATTGTATGCGTGTGTGTTACATTAGATTCACTAGTAGCAGTGAGAAAAACATCACGGGGTGGTGCGCATTGTATGGGTGTGTGTTACATTAGATTCACTAGTAGCAGTGAGAAAAACATCACGGGGTGGTGCGCATTGTATGGGTGTGTGTTACATTAGATTCACTAGAAGGAGTGAGAAAAACATCACGGGGTGGTGCGCATTGTATGGGTGTGTGTTACATTACATTCACTAGTAGGAGTGAGAAAAACATCACGGGGTGGTGCGCATTGTATGGGTGTGTGTTACATTACATTCACTAGTAGGAGTGAGAAAAACATCACGGGGTGATGCGCATTGTATGGGTGTGTGTTACATTACATTCACTAGTAGGAGTGAGAAAAACATCACGGTGTGGTGCGCATTGTATGGGTGTGTGTTACGTTACATTCACTAGTAGGAGTGAGAAAAACATCACGGGGTGGTGCGTATTGTATGGGTGTGTGTTACGTTACATTCACTAGTAGGAGTGAGAAAAACATCACGGGGTGGTGCGCATTGTATGGATGTGTGTTACGTTACATTCACTAGTAGGAGTGAGAAAAACATCACGGGGTGGTGCGCATTGTATGGGTGTGTGTTACATTGCATTCACTAGTAGGAGTGAGAAAAACATCACGGTGTGGTGCGCATTGTATGGGTCTGTGTTACATTGCATTCACTAGTAGGAGTGAGAAAAACATCACGGGGTGGTGCGCACTGTATGGGTGTGTGTTACAATACATACACTAGTAGGAGTGAGAAAAACATCACGGGTGGTGCGCATTGTATGGGTGTGTGTTACATTACTTTCACTAGTAGGAGTGAGAAAATCATCACGGGGTGGTGCGCACTGTATGGGTGTGTGTTACAATACATACACTAGTAGGAGTGAGAAAAACATCACGGGGTGGTGCGCATTGTATGGGTGTGTGTTACATTACATTCACTAGTAAGAGTGAGATAAACATCACGGGGTGGTGCGCATTGTATGGGTGTGTGTTACATTACATTCACTAGTAGGCGTGAGATAAACATCACGGGGTGGTGCGCATTGTATGGGTGTGTGTTACATTACATTCACTAGTAGGAGTGAGAAAAACATCACGGGGTGGTGCGCATTGTATGGGTGTGTGTTACATTAGATTCACTAGTAGGAGTGAGAAAAACATCACGGGGTGGTGCGCATTGTATGGGTGTGTGTTACATTAGATTCACTAGTAGGAGTGAGAAAAACATCACGGGGTGGTGCGCATTGTATGGGTGTGTGTTACATTAGATTCACTAGTAGGAGTGAGAAAAACATCACGGGGTGGTGCGCATTGTATGGGTGTGTGTTACATTAGATTCACTAGTAGGAGTGAGAAAAACATCACGGGGTGGTGCGCATTGTATGGGTGCGTGTTACATTACATTCACTAGTAGCAGTGAGAAAAACATCACGGGGTGGTGCGCCTTGTATGGGTGTGTGTAACATTACATTCACTAGTAGGAGTGAGAAAAACATCACGGGGTGGTGCGCATTGTATGGGTGTGTGTTACATTACATTCACTAGTAGGAGTGAGAAAAACATCTCGGGGTGGTGCGCATTGTATGGGTGTGTGTTACGTTACATTCACTAGTAGGAGTGAGAAAAACATCACGTGGTGGTGCGCATTGTATGGGTGTGTGTTACGTTACATTCACTAGTAGGAGTGAGAAAAACATCACGGGGTGGTGCGCACTGTATGGGTGTGTGTTACGTTACATTCACTAGTAGGAGTGAGAAAAACATCACGGGGTGGTGCGCATTGTATGGGTGTGTGTTACGTTATATTCACTAGTAGGAGTGAGAAAAACATCACGGGGTGGTGCGCATTGTATGGGTGTGTGTTACGTTACATTCACTAGTAGGAGTGAGAAAAACATCACGGGGAGGTGCGCATTGTATGGGTGTGTGTTACGTTACATTCACTAGTAGGAGTGAGAAAAACATCACGGGGTGGTGTGCATTGTATGGGTGTGTGTTACGTTACTTTCACTATTAGGAGTGAGAAAATCATCACGGGGTGGTGCGCATTGTATGGGTGTGTGTTACGTTACATTCACTACTAGGAGTGAGAAAAACATCACGGGGTGTTGCGCATTGTATGGGTGTGTGTTACATTACATTCACTAGTAGGAGTGAGAAAAACATCACGGGGTGGTGCGCATTGTATGGGTGTGTGTTACATTACTTTCACTAGTAGGAGTGAGAAAATCATCACGGGGTGGTGCGCATTGTATGGGTGTGTGTTACATTAGATTGACTAGTAGGAGTGAGAAAAACATCACGCGGTGGTGCGCATTGTATGGGTGTGTGTTACATTAGATTCATTAGTAGCAGTGAGAAAAACATCACGGGGTGGTGCGCATTGTATGGGTGTGTGTTACATTAGATTCACTAGTAGCAGTGAGAAAAACATCACGGGGTGGTGCGCATTGTATGGGTGTGTGTTACATTAGATTCACTAGTAGCAGTGAGAAAAACATCACGGGGTGGTGCGCATTGTATGGGTGTGTGTTACATTAGATTCACTAGAAGGAGTGAGAAAAACATCACGGGGTGGTGCGCATTGTATGGGTGTGTGTTACATTACATTCACTAGTAGGAGTGAGAAAAACATCACGGGGTGGTGCGCATTGTATGGGTGTGTGTTACATTACATTCACTAGTAGGAGTGAGAAAAACATCACGGGGTGATGCGCATTGTATGGGTGTGTGTTACATTACATTCACTAGTAGGAGTGAGAAAAACATCACGGTGTGGTGCGCATTGTATGGGTGTGTGTTACGTTACATTCACTAGTAGGAGTGAGAAAAACATCACGGGGTGGTGCGTATTGTATGGGTGTGTGTTACGTTACATTCACTAGTAGGAGTGAGAAAAACATCACGGGGTGGTGCGCATTGTATGGATGTGTGTTACGTTACATTCACTAGTAGGAGTGAGAAAAACATCACGGGGTGGTGCGCATTGTATGGGTGTGTGTTACATTGCATTCACTAGTAGGAGTGAGAAAAACATCACGGTGTGGTGCGCATTGTATGGGTCTGTGTTACATTGCATTCACTAGTAGGAGTGAGAAAAACATCACGGGGTGGTGCGCACTGTATGGGTGTGTGTTACAATACATACACTAGTAGGAGTGAGAAAAACATCACGGGGTGGTGCGCATTGTATGGGTGTGTGTTACATTACTTTCACTAGTAGGAGTGAGAAAATCATCACGGGGTGGTGCGCACTGTATGGGTGTGTGTTACAATACATACACTAGTAGGAGTGAGAAAAACATCACGGGGTGGTGCGCATTGTATGGGTGTGTGTTACATTACATTCACTAGTAAGAGTGAGATAAACATCACGGGGTGGTGCGCATTGTATGGGTGTGTGTTACATTACATTCACTAGTAGGCGTGAGATAAACATCACGGGGTGGTGCGCATTGTATGGGTGTGTGTTACATTACATTCACTAGTAGGAGTGAGAAAAATATCACGGGGTGGTGCGCATTGTATGGGTGTGTGTTACATTAGATTCACTAGTAGGAGTGAGAAAAACATCACGGGGTGGTGCGCATTGTATGGGTGTGTGTTACATTAGATTCACTAGTAGGAGTGAGAAAAACATCACGGGGTGGTGCGCATTGTATGGGTGTGTGTTACATTAGATTCACTAGTAGGAGTGAGAAAAACATCACGGGGTGGTGCGCATTGTATGGGTGTGTGTTACATTAGATTCACTAGTAGGAGTGAGAAAAACATCACGGGGTGGTGCGCATTGTATGGGTGTGTGTTACATTAGATTCACTAGTAGGAGTGAGAAAAACATCACGGGGTGGTGCGCATTGTATGGGTGTGTGTTACATTAGATTCACTAGTAGGAGTGAGAAAAACATCACGGGGTGGTGCGCATTGTATGGGTGTGTGTTACATTAGATTCACTAGTAGGAGTGAGAAACACATCACGGGGTGGTGCGCATTGTATGGGTGTGTGTTACATTAGATTCACTAGTAGGAGTGAGAAACACATCACGGGGTGGTGCGCATTGTCTGGGTGTGTGTTACATTAGATTCACTAGAAGGAGTGAGAAAAACATCACGGGGTGGTGCGCATTGTCTGGGTGTGTGTTACATTAGATTCACTAGAAGGAGTGAGAAAAACATCACGGGGTGGTGCGCATTGTATGGCTGTGTGTTACATTACATTCACTAGTAGGAGTGAGAAAAACGTCACGGGGTGGTGCGCATTGTACGGGTGTGTGTTACATTACATTCAGTAGTAGGAGTGAGAAAAACGTCACGGGGTGGTGCGCATTGTATGGGTGTGTGTTACATTAGATTCACTAGTAGCAGTGAGAAAAACGTCACGGGGTGGTGCGGATTGTACGGGTGTTTGTTACATTACATTCACTAGTAGGAGTGAGAAAAACGTCACGGGGTGGTGAGCATTGTACGGGTGTGTGTTACATTACATTCACTAGTAGGAGTGAGAAAAACATCACGGGGTAGTGCGCATTGTATGGGTGTGTGTTACATTGCATTCACTAGTAGGAGTGAGAAAAACATCACGGGGTGGTGCGCATTGTATGGGTGTGTGTTACATTACATTCACTAGTAGGAGTGAGAAAAACATCACGGGGTGGTGCGCATTGTATGGGTGTGTGTTACATTGCATTCACTAGTAGGAGTGAGAAAAACATCACGGGGTGGTGCGCATTGTACGGGTGTGTGTTACATTGCATTCACTAGTAGGAGTGAGAAAAACATCCCGGGGTGGTGCGCATTGTACGGGTGTGTGTTACATTACATTCACTAGTAGGAGTGAGAAAAACATCACGGGGTGGTGCGCATTGTATGGGTGTGTGTTACATTACATTCACTAGTAGCAGTGAGAAAAACATCACGGGGTGGTGCGCATTGTATGGGTGTGTGTTACATTAGATTCACTAGTAGCAGTGAGAAAAACATCACGGGGTGGTGCGCATTGTATGGGTGTGTGTTACATTAGATTCACTAGTAGCAGTGAGAAAAACATCACGGGGTGGTGCGCATTGTATGGGTGTGTGTTACATTAGATTCACTAGTAGCAGTGAGAAAAACATCACGGGGTGGTGCGCATTGTATGGGTGTGTGTTACATTACATTCACTAGTAGGAGTGAGAAAAACATCACGGGGTGGTGCGCATTGTATGGGTGTGTGTTACATTAGATTCACTAGTAGGAGTGAGAAAAACATCACGGGGTGGTGCGCATTGTATGGGTGTGTGTTACATTAGATTCACTAGTAGCAGTGAGAAAAACATCACGGGGTGGTGCGCATTGTATGGGTGTGTGTTACATTAGATTCACTAGTAGCAGTGAGAAAAACATCACGGGGTGGTGCGCATTGTATGGGTGTGTGTTACATTAGATTCACTAGTAGCAGTGAGAAAAACATCACGGGGTGGTGCGCATTGTATGGGTGTGTGTTACATTAGATTCACTAGTAGCAGTGAGAAAAACATCACGGGGTGGTGCGCATTGTATGGGTGTGTGTTACATTAGATTCACTAGTAGCAGTGAGAAAAACATCACGGGGTGGTGCGCATTGTATGGGTGTGTGTTACATTACATTCACTAGTAGGAGTGAGAAAAACATCACGGGGTGGTGCGCATTGTATGGGTGTGGGTTACATTACATTCACTAGTAGGAGTGAGAAAAACATCACGGGTGGTGCGCATTGTATGGGTGTGTGTTACATTACTTTCACTAGTAGGAGTGAGAAAATCATCACCGGGTGGTGCGCACTGTATGGGTGTGTGTTACAATACATACACTAGTAGGAGTGAGAAAAACATCACGGTGTGGTGCGCATTGTATGGGTGTGTGTTACATTACATTCACTAGTAGGAGTGAGATAAACATCACGGGGTGGTGTGCATTGTATGGGTGTGTGTTACATTACATTCACTAGTAGGCGTGAGATAAACATCACGGGGTGGTGCGCATTGTATGGGTGTGTGTCACATTACATTCACTAGTAGCAGTGAGAAAAACATCACGGGGTGGTGCGCATTGTATGGGTGTGTGTTACATTACATTCTCTAGTAGGAGTGAGAAAAACATCACGGGGTGGTGCGCATTGTACGGGTGTGTGTTACATTACATTCACTAGTAGGAGTGAGAAAAACATCACGGGGTGGTGCGCATTGTATGGGTGTGTGTTACATTACATTCACTAGTAGGAGTGAGAAAAACATCACGGGGTGGTGCGCATTGTATGGGTGTGTGTTACATTAGATTCACTAGTAGGAGTGAGAAAAACATCACGGGGTGGTGCGCATTGTATGGGTGTGTGTTACATTAGATTCACTAGTAGGAGTGAGAAAAACATCACGGGGTGGTGCGCATTGTATGGGTGTGTGTTACATTAGATTCACTAGTAGGAGTGAGAAAAACATCACGGGGTGGTGCGCATTGTATGGGTGTGTGTTACATTAGATTCACTAGTAGCAGTGAGAAAAACATCACGGGGTGGTGCGCATTGTATGGGTGTGTGTTACATTAGATTCACTAGTAGCAGTGAGAAAAACATCACGGGGTGGTGCGCATTGTATGGGTGTGTGTTACATTAGATTCACTAGTAGGAGTGAGAAAAACATCACGGGGTGGTGCGCATTGTATGGGTGTGTGTTACATTAGATTCACTAGTAGCAGTGAGAAAAACATCACGGGGTGGTGCGCATTGTATGGGTGTGTGTTACATTAGATTCACTAGTAGCAGTGAGAAAAACATCACGGGGTGGTGCGCATTGTATGGGTGTGTGTTACATTAGATTCACTAGTAGCAGTGAGAAAAACATCACGGGGTGGTGCGCATTGTATGGGTGTGTGTTACATTGCATTCACTAGTAGGAGTGAGAAAAACATCACGGTGTGGTGCGCATTGTATGGGTCTGTGTTACATTGCATTCACTAGTAGGAGTGAGAAAACATCACGGGGTGGTGCGCACTGTATGGGTGTGTGTTACAATACATACACTAGTAGGAGTGAGAAAAACATCACGGGGTGGTGCGCATTGTATGGGTGTGTGTTACATTACTTTCACTAGTAGGAGTGAGAAAATCATCACGGGGTGGTGCGCACTGTATGGTGTGTGTTACAATACATACACTAGTAGGAGTGAGAAAAACATCACGGGGTGGTGCGCATTGTATGGGTGTGTGTTACATTACATTCACTAGTAAGAGTGAGATAAACATCACGGGGTGGTGCGCATTGTATGGGTGTGTGTTACATTACATTCACTAGTAGGCGTGAGATAAACATCACGGGGTGGTGCGCATTGTATGGGTGTGTGTTACATTACATTCACTAGTAGGAGTGAGAAAAATATCACGGGGTGGTGCGCATTGTATGGGTGTGTGTTACATTAGATTCACTAGTAGGAGTGAGAAAAACATCACGGGGTGGTGCGCATTGCATGGGTGTGTGTTACATTAGATTCACTAGTAGGAGTGAGAAAAACATCACGGGGTGGTGCGCATTGTATGGGTGTGTGTTACATTAGATTCACTAGTAGGAGTGAGAAAAACATCACGGGGTGGTGCGCATTGTATGGGTGTGTGTTACATTAGATTCACTAGTAGGAGTGAGAAAAACATCACGGGGTGGTGCGCATTGTATGGGTGTGTGTTACATTAGATTCACTAGTAGGAGTGAGAAAAACATCACGGGGTGGTGCGCATTGTATGGGTGTGTGTTACATTAGATTCACTAGTAGGAGTGAGAAAAACATCACGGGGTGGTGCGCATTGTATGGGTGTGTGTTACATTAGATTCACTAGTAGGAGTGAGAAACACATCACGGGGTGGTGCGCATTGTATGGGTGTGTGTTACATTAGATTCACTAGTAGGAGTGAGAAACACATCACGGGGTGGTGCGCATTGTCTGGGTGTGTGTTACATTAGATTCACTAGAAGGAGTGAGAAAAACATCACGGGGTGGTGCGCATTGTCTGGGTGTGTGTTACATTAGATTCACTAGAAGGAGTGAGAAAAACATCACGGGGTGGTGCGCATTGTATGGCTGTGTGTTACATTACATTCACTAGTAGGAGTGAGAAAAACGTCACGGGGTGGTGCGCATTGTACGGGTGTGTGTTACATTACATTCAGTAGTAGGAGTGAGAAAAACGTCACGGGTGGTGCGCATTGTATGGGTGTGTGTTACATTAGATTCACTAGTAGCAGTGAGAAAAACGTCACGGGGTGGTGCGGATTGTACGGGTGTTTGTTACATTACATTCACTAGTAGGAGTGAGAAAAACGTCACGGGGTGGTGAGCATTGTACGGGTGTGTGTTACATTACATTCACTAGTAGGAGTGAGAAAAACATCACGGGGTAGTGCGCATTGTATGGGTGTGTGTTACATTGCATTCACTAGTAGGAGTGAGAAAAACATCACGGGGTGGTGCGCATTGTATGGGTGTGTGTTACATTACATTCACTAGTAGGAGTGAGAAAAACATCACGGGGTGGTGCGCATTGTATGGGTGTGTGTTACATTGCATTCACTAGTAGGAGTGAGAAAAACATCACGGGGTGGTGCGCATTGTACGGGTGTGTGTTACATTGCATTCACTAGTAGGAGTGAGAAAAACATCCCGGGGTGGTGCGCATTGTACGGGTGTGTGTTACATTACATTCACTAGTAGGAGTGAGAAAAACATCACGGGGTGGTGCGCATTGTATGGGTGTGTGTTACATTACATTCACTAGTAGCAGTGAGAAAAACATCACGGGGTGGTGCGCATTGTATGGGTGTGTGTTACATTAGATTCACTAGTAGCAGTGAGAAAAACATCACGGGGTGGTGCGCATTGTATGGGTGTGTGTTACATTAGATTCACTAGTAGCAGTGAGAAAAACATCACGGGGTGGTGCGCATTGTATGGGTGTGTGTTACATTAGATTCACTAGTAGCAGTGAGAAAAACATCACGGGGTGGTGCGCATTGTATGGGTGTGTGTTACATTACATTCACTAGTAGGAGTGAGAAAAACATCACGGGGTGGTGCGCATTGTATGGGTGTGTGTTACATTAGATTCACTAGTAGGAGTGAGAAAAACATCACGGGGTGGTGCGCATTGTATGGGTGTGTGTTACATTAGATTCACTAGTAGCAGTGAGAAAAACATCACGGGGTGGTGCGCATTGTATGGGTGTGTGTTACATTAGATTCACTAGTAGCAGTGAGAAAAACATCACGGGGTGGTGCGCATTGTATGGGTGTGTGTTACATTAGATTCACTAGTAGCAGTGAGAAAAACATCACGGGGTGGTGCGCATTGTATGGGTGTGTGTTACATTAGATTCACTAGTAGCAGTGAGAAAAACATCACGGGGTGGTGCGCATTGTATGGGTGTGTGTTACATTAGATTCACTAGTAGCAGTGAGAAAAACATCACGGGGTGGTGCGCATTGTATGGGTGTGTGTTACATTACATTCACTAGTAGGAGTGAGAAAAACATCACGGGGTGGTGCGCATTGTATGGGTGTGGGTTACATTACATTCACTAGTAGGAGTGAGAAAACATCACGGGTGGTGCGCATTGTATGGGTGTGTGTTACATTACTTTCACTAGTAGGAGTGAGAAAATCATCACCGGGTGGTGCGCACTGTATGGGTGTGTGTTACAATACATACACTAGTAGGAGTGAGAAAAACATCACGGTGTGGTGCGCATTGTATGGGTGTGTGTTACATTACATTCACTAGTAGGAGTGAGATAAACATCACGGGGTGGTGTGCATTGTATGGGTGTGTGTTACATTACATTCACTAGTAGGCGTGAGATAAACATCACGGGGTGGTGCGCATTGTATGGGTGTGTGTCACATTACATTCACTAGTAGCAGTGAGAAAAACATCACGGGTGGTGCGCATTGTATGGGTGTGTGTTACATTACATTCTCTAGTAGGAGTGAGAAAAACATCACGGGGTGGTGCGCATTGTACGGGTGTGTGTTACATTACATTCACTAGTAGGAGTGAGAAAAACATCACGGGGTGGTGCGCATTGTATGGGTGTGTGTTACATTACATTCACTAGTAGGAGTGAGAAAAACATCACGGGGTGGTGCGCATTGTATGGGTGTGTGTTACATTAGATTCACTAGTAGGAGTGAGAAAAACATCACGGGGTGGTGCGCATTGTATGGGTGTGTGTTACATTAGATTCACTAGTAGGAGTGAGAAAAACATCACGGGGTGGTGCGCATTGTATGGGTGTGTGTTACATTAGATTCACTAGTAGGAGTGAGAAAAACATCACGGGGTGGTGCGCATTGTATGGGTGTGTGTTACATTAGATTCACTAGTAGCAGTGAGAAAAACATCACGGGGTGGTGCGCATTGTATGGGTGTGTGTTACATTAGATTCACTAGTAGCAGTGAGAAAAACATCACGGGGTGGTGCGCATTGTATGGGTGTGTGTTACATTAGATTCACTAGTAGCAGTGAGAAAAACATCACGGGGTGGTGCGCATTGTATGGGTGTGTGTTACATTAGATTCACTAGTAGCAGTGAGAAAAACATCACGGGGTGGTGCGCATTGTATGGGTGTGTGTTACATTACATTCACTAGTAGGAGTGAGAAAAACATCACGGGGTGGTGCGCATTGTATGGGTGTGTGTTACATTAGATTCACTAGTAGGAGTGAGAAAAACATCACGGGGTGGTGCGCATTGTATGGGTGTGTGTTACATTAGATTCACTAGTAGCAGTGAGAAAAACATCACGGGGTGGTGCGCATTGTATGGGTGTGTGTTACATTAGATTCACTAGTAGCAGTGAGAAAAACATCACGGGGTGGTGCGCATTGTATGGGTGTGTGTTACATTAGATTCACTAGTAGCAGTGAGAAAAACATCACGGGGTGGTGCGCATTGTATGGGTGTGTGTGTGTGTTACATTACATTCACTAGTAGGAGTGAGAAAAACATCACGGGGTGGTGCGCATTGTATGGGTGTGTGTTACATTAGATTCACTAGTAGGAGTGAGAAAAACATCACGGGGAGGTGCGCATTGTATGGGTGTGTGTTACATTAGATTCACTAGTAGCATTGAGAAAAACATCACGGGGTGGTGCGCATTGTATGGGTGTGTGTTACATTAGATTCACTAGTAGCAGTGAGAAAAACATCACGGGGTGGTGCGCATTGTATGGGTGTGTGTTACATTAGATTCACTAGTAGCAGTGAGAAAAACATCACGGGGTGGTGCGCATTGTATGGGTGTGTGTTACATTAGATTCACTAGTAGCAGTGAGAAAAACATCACGGGGTGGTGCGCATTGTATGGGTGTGTGTTACATTACATTCACTAGTAGGAGTGAGAAAAACATCACGGGGTGGTGCGCATTGAATGGGTGTGGGTTACATTACATTCACTAGTAGGAGTGAGAAAAACATCACGGGGTGGTGCGCATTGTATGGGTGTGTGTTACATTACTTTCACTAGTACGAGTGAGAAAATCATCACGGGGTGGTGCGCACTGTATGGGTGTGTGTTACAATACATACACTAGTAGGAGTGAGAAAATCATCACGGGGTGGTGCGCATTGTATGGGTGTGTGTTACATTACATTCACTAGTAGGAGTGAGATAAACATCACGGGGTGGTGCGCATTGTATGGGTGTGTGTTACATTACATTCACTAGTAGGCGTGAGATAAACATCACGGGGTGGTGCGCATTGTATGGGTGTGTGTTACATTACATTCTCTAGTAGGAGTGAGAAAAACATCACGGGGTGGTGCGCATTTTATGGGTGTGTGTTACATTACATTCACTAGTAGGAGTGAGAAAAACATCACGGGGTGGTGCGCATTGTATGGGTGTATGTTACATTACATTCACTAGTAGGAGTGAGAAAAACATCACGGGGTGGTGCGCATTGTATGGGTGTGTGTTACATTAGATTCACTAGTAGGAGTGAGAAAAACATCACGGGGTGGTGCGCATTGTATGGGTGTGTGTTACTTTAGATTCACTAGTAGGAGTGAGAAAAACATCACGGGGTGGTGCGCATTGTATGGGTGTGTGTTACATTAGATTCACTAGTAGCAGTGAGAAAAACATCACGGGGTGGTGCGCATTGTATGGGTGTGTGTTACATTAGATTCACTAGTAGGAGTGAGAAAAACATCACGGTGTGGTGCGCATTGTACGGGTGTGTGTTACATTAGACTCACTAGTAGCAGTGAGAAAAACATCACGGGGTGGTGCGCATTGTATGGGTGTGTGTTGCATTAGAATTACTTGTAGCAGTGAGAAAAACATCACGGGGTGGTGCGCATTGTATGGGTGCGTGTTACATTACATTCACTAGTAGCAGTGAGAAAAACATCACGGGGTGGTGCGCCTTGTATGGGTGTGTGTAACATTACATTCACTAGTAGGAGTGAGAAAAACATCACGGGGTGGTGCGCATTGTATGGGTGTGTGTTACATTACATTCACTAGTAGGAGTGAGAAAAACATCACGGGGTGGTGCGCATTGTATGGGTGTGTGTTACATTAGATTCACTAGTAGGAGTGAGAAAAACATCACGGGGTGGTGCGCATTGTATGGGTGTGTGTTACGTTACATTCACTAGTAGGAGTGAGAAAAACATCACGGGGTGGTGCGCATTGTATGGGTGTGTGTTACGTTACATTCACTAGTAGGAGTGAGAAAAACATCACGGGGTGGTGCGCATTGTATGGGTGTGTGTTACGTTACATTCACTAGTAGGAGTGAGAAAAACATCACGGGGTGGTGCGCATTGTATGGGTGTGTGTTACGTTACATTCACTAGTAGGAGTGAGAAAAACATCACGGGGTGGTGCGCATTGTATGGGTGTGTGTTACGTTACATTCACTAGTAGGAGTGAGAAAAACATCACGGGGTGGTGCGCATTGTATGGGTGTGTGTTACGTTACTTTCACTATTAGGAGTGAGAAAATCATCACGGGGTGGTGCGCATTGTATGGGTGTGTGTTACGTTACATTCACTAGTAGGAGTGAGAAAAACATCACGGGGTGGTGCGCATTGTATGGGTGTGTGTTACATTACATTCACTAGTAGGAGTGAGAAAAACATCACGGGGTGGTGCGCATTGTATGGGTGTGTGTTACATTAGATTCACTAGTAGGAGTGAGAAAATCATCACGGGGTGGTGCGCATTGTATGGGTGTGTGTTACATTAGATTCACTAGTAGCAGTGAGAAAAACATCACGGGGTGGTGCGCATTGTATGGGTGTGTGTTACATTAGATTCACTAGTAGCAGTGAGAAAAACATCACGGGGTGGTGCGCATTGTATGGGTGTGTGTTACATTAGATTCACTAGAAGGAGTGAGAAAAACATCACGGGGTGGTGCGCATTGTATGGGTGTGTGTTACATTACATTCACTAGTAGGAGTGTGAAAAACATCACGGGGTGGTGCGCATTGTATGGGTGTGTGTTACATTACATTCACTAGTAGGAGTGAGAAAAACATCACGGGGTGGTGCGCATTGTATGGGTGTGTGTTACATTACATTCACTAGTAGGAGTGAGAAAAACATCACGGTGTGGTGCGCATTGTATGGGTGTGTGTTACGTTACATTCACTAGTAGGAGTGAGAAAAACTTCACGGGGTGGTGCGTATTGTATGGGTGTGTGTTACGTTACATTCACTAGTAGGAGTGAGAAAAACATCACGGGGTGGTGCGCATTGTATGGGTGTGTGTTACGTTACATTCACTAGTAGGAGTGAGAAAAACATCACGGGGTGGTGCGCATTGTATGGGTGTGTGTTACGTTACATTCACTAGTAGGAGTGAGAAAAACATCACGGGGTGGTGCGCATTGTATGGGTGTGTGTTACGTTACATTCACTAGTAGGAGTGAGAAAAACATCACGGGGTGGTGCGCATTGTATGGGTGTGGGTTACATTACATTCACTAGTAGGAGTGAGAAAAACATCACGGGGTGGTGCGCATTGTATGGGTGTGTGTTACATTACTTTCACTAGTAGGAGTGAGAAAATCATCACCGGGTGGTGCGCACTGTATGGGTGTGTGTTACAATACATACACTAGTAGGAGTGAGAAAAACATCACGGGGTGGTGCGCATTGTATGGGTGTGTGTTACATTACATTCACTAGTAGGAGTGAGATAAACATCACGGGGTGGTGTGCATTGTATGGGTGTGTGTTACATTACATTCACTAGTAGGCGTGAGATAAACATCACGGGGTGGTGCGCATTGTATGGGTGTGTGTCACATTACATTCACTAGTAGGAGTGAGAAAAACATCACGGGGTGGTGCGCATTGTATGGGTGTGTGTTACATTACATTCTCTAGTACGAGTGAGAAAAACATCACGGGGTGGTGCGCATTGTACGGGTGTGTGTTACATTACATTCACTAGTAGGAGTGAGAAAAACATCACGGGGTGGTGCGCATTGTATGGGTGTGTGTTACATCACATTCACTAGTAGGAGTGAGAAAAACATCACGGGGTGGTGCGCATTGTATGGGTGTGTGTTACATTAGATTCACTAGTAGGAGTGAGAAAAACATCACGGGGTGGTGCGCATTGTATGGGTGTGTGTTACATTAGATTCACTAGTAGGAGTGAGAAAAACATCACGGCGTGGTGCGCATTGTATGGGTGTGTGTTACATTAGATTCACTAGTAGGAGTGAGAAAAACATCACGGGGTGGTGCGCATTGTATGGGTGTGTGTTACATTAGATTCACTAGTAGCAGTGAGAAAAACATCACGGGGTGGTGCGCATTGTATGGGTGTGTGTTACATTAGATTCACTAGTAGCAGTGAGAAAAACATCACGGGGTGGTGCGCATTGTATGGGTGTGTGTTACATTAGATTCACTAGTAGCAGTGAGAAAAACATCACGGGGTGGTGCGCATTGTATGGGTGTGTGTTACATTAGATTCACTAGTAGCAGTGAGAAAAACATCACGGGGTGGTGCGCATTGTATGGGTGTGTGTTACATTACATTCACTAGTAGGAGTGAGAAAAACATCACGGGGTGGTGCGCATTGTATGGGTGTGTGTTACATTACATTCACTAGTAGGAGTGAGAAAAACATCACGGGGTGGTGCGCATTGTATGGGTGTGTGTTACATTAGATTCACTAGTAGGAGTGAGAAAAACATCACGGGGAGGTGCGCATTGTATGGGTGTGTGTTACATTAGATTCACTAGTAGCAGTGAGAAAAACATCACGGGGTGGTGCGCATTGTATGGGTGTGTGTTACATTAGATTCACTAGTAGCAGTGAGAAAAACATCACGGGGTGGTGCGCATTGTATGGGTGTGTGTTACATTAGATTCACTAGTAGCAGTGAGAAAAACATCACGGGGTGGTGCGCATTGTATGGGTGTGTGTTACATTAGATTCACTAGTAGCAGTGAGAAAAACATCACGGGGTGGTGCGCATTGTATGGGTGTGTGTTACATTACATTCACTAGTAGGAGTGAGAAAAACATCACGGGGTGGTGCGCATTGAATGGGTGTGGGTTACATTACATTCACTAGTAGGAGTGAGAAAAACATCACGGGGTGGTGCGCATTGTATGGGTGTGTGTTACATTACTTTCACTAGTACGAGTGAGAAAATAATCACGGGGTGGTGCGCACTGTATGGGTGTGTGTTACAATACATACACTAGTAGGAGTGAGAAAATCATCACGGGGTGGTGTGCATTGTATGGGTGTGTGTTACATTAGATTCACTAGTAGCAGTGAGAAAAACATCACGGGGTGGTGCGCATTGTATGGGTGTGTGTTACATTACATTCACTAGTAGCAGTGAGAAAAACATCACGGGGTGGTGCGCATTGTATGAGTGTGTGTTACATTACATTCACTAGTAGGAGTGAGAAAAACATCACGGGGTGGTGCGCATTGAATGGGTGTGGGTTACATTACATTCACTAGTAGGAGTGAGAAAAACATCACGGGGTGGTGCGCATTGTATGGGTGTGTGTTACATTACTTTCACTAGTACGAGTGAGAAAATCATCACGGGGTGGTGCGCACTGTATGGGTGTGTGTTACAATACATACACTAGTAGGAGTGAGAAAATCATCACGGGGTGGTGCGCATTGTATGGGTGTGTGTTACATTACATTCACTAGTAGGAGTGAGATAAACATCACGGGGTGGTGCGCATTGTATGGGTGTGTGTTACATTACATTCACTAGTAGGCGTGAGATAAACATCACGGGGTGGTGCGCATTGTATGGGTGTGTGTTACATTACATTCTCTAGTAGGAGTGAGAAAAACATCACGGGGTGGTGCACATTTTATGGGTGTGTGTTACATTACATTCACTAGTAGGAGTGAGAAAAACATCACGGGGTGGTGCGCATTGTATGGGTGTATGTTACATTACATTCACTAGTAGGAGTGAGAAAAACATCACGGGGTGGTGCGCATTGTATGGGTGTGTGTTACATTAGATTCACTAGTAGGAGTGAGAAAAACATCACGGGGTGGTGCGCATTGTATGGGTGTGTGTTACATTAGATTCACTAGTAGGAGTGAGAAAAACATCACGGGGTGGTGCGCATTGTATGGGTGTGTGTTACATTAGATTCACTAGTAGGAGTGAGAAAAACATCACGGGGTGGTGCGCATTGTATGGGTGTGTGTTACATTAGATTCACTAGTAGCAGTGAGAAAAACATCACGGGGTGGTGCGCATTGTATGGGTGTGTGTTACATTAGATTCACTAGTAGGAGTGAGAAAAACATCACGGTGTGGTGCGCATTGTACGGGTGTGTGTTACATTAGATTCACTAGTAGCAGTGAGAAAAACATCACGGGGTGGTGCGCATTGTATGGGTGTGTGTTGCATTAGATTTACTTGTAGCAGTGAGAAAAACATCACGGGGTGGTGCGCATTGTATGGGTGCGTGTTGCATTACATTCACTAGTAGCAGTGAGAAAAACATCACGGGGTGGTGCGCCTTGTATGGGTGTGTGTAACATTACATTCACTAGTAGGAGTGAGAAAAACATCACGGGGTGGTGCGCATTGTATGGGTGTGTGTTACATTACATTCACTAGTAGGAGTGAGAAAAACATCACGGGGTGGTGCGCATTGTATGGGTGTGTGTTACATTAGATTCACTAGTAGGAGTGAGAAAAACATCACGGGGTGGTGCGCATTGTATGGGTGTGTGTTACGTTACATTCACTAGTAGGAGTGAGAAAAACATCACGGGGTGGTGCGCATTGTATGGGTGTGTGTTACGTTACATTCACTAGTAGGAGTGAGAAAAACATCACGGGGTGGTGCGCATTGTATGGGTGTGTGTTACGTTACATTCACTAGTAGGAGTGAGAAAAACATCACGGGGTGGTGCGCATTGTATGGGTGTGTGTTACGTTACATTCACTAGTAGGAGTGAGAAAAACATCACGGGGTGGTGCGCATTGTATGGGTGTGTGTTACGTTACTTTCACTATTAGGAGTGAGAAAATCATCACGGGGTGGTGCGCATTGTATGGGTGTGTGTTACGTTACATTCACTAGTAGGAGTGAGAAAAACATCACGGGGTGGTGCGCATTGTATGGGTGTGTGTTACATTACATTCACTAGTAGGAGTGAGAAAAACATCACGGGGTGGTGCGCATTGTATGGGTGTGTGTTACATTACTTTCACTAGTAGGAGTGAGAAAATCATCACGGGGTGGTGCGCATTGTATGGGTGTGTGTTACATTAGATTGACTAGTAGGAGTGAGAAAAAAATCACGGGGTGGTGCGCATTGTATGGGTGTGTGTTACATTAGATTCATTAGTAGCAGTGAGAAAAACATCACGGGGTGGTGCGCATTGTATGGGTGTGTGTTACATTAGATTCACTAGTAGCAGTGAGAAAAACATCACGGGGTGGTGCGCATTGTATGGGTGTGTGTTACATTAGATTCACTAGTAGCAGTGAGAAAAACATCACGGGGTGGTGCGCATTGTATGGGTGTGTGTTACATTAGATTCACTAGAAGGAGTGAGAAAAACATCACGGGGTGGTGCGCATTGTATGGGTGTGTGTTACATTACATTCACTAGTAGGAGTGAGAAAAACATCACGGGGTGGTGCGCATTGTATGGGTGTGTGTTACATTACATTCACTAGTAGGAGTGAGAAAAACATCACGGGGTGTTGCGCATTGTATGGGTGTGTGTTACATTACATTCACTAGTAGGAGTGAGAAAAACATCACGGTGTGGTGCGAATTGTATGGGTGTGTGTTACGTTACATTCACTAGTAGGAGTGAGAAAAACATCACGGGGTGGTGCGTATTGTATGGGTGTGTGTTACGTTACATTCACTAGTAGGAGTGAGAAAAACATCACGGGGTGGTGCGCATTGTATGGGTGTGTGTTACGTTACATTCACTAGTAGGAGTGAGAAAAACATCACGGGGTGGTGCGCATTGTATGGGTGTGTGTTACGTTACATTCACTAGTAGGAGTGAGAAAAACATCACGGGGTGGTGCGCATTGTATGGGTGTGTGTTACGTTACTTTCACTAGTAGGAGTGAGAAAAACATCACGGGGTGGTGCGCATTGTATGGGTGTGTGTTACGTTACATTCACTAGTAGGAGTGAGAAAAACATCACGGGGTGGTGCGCATTGTATGGGTGTGTGTTACGTTACATTCACTAGTAGGAGTGAGAAAAACATCACGGGGTGGTGCGCATTGTATGGGTGTGTGTTACATTACTTTCACTATTAGGAGTGAGAAAATCATCACGGGGTGGTGCGCATTGTATGGGTGTGTGTTACATTACATTCACTAGTAGGAGTGAGAAAAACATCATGGGGTGGTGCGCATTGTATGGGTGTGTGTTACATTAGATTCACTAGTAGGAGTGAGAAAAACATCACGGGGAGGTGCGCATTGTATGGGTGTGTGTTACATTAGATTCACTAGTAGCAGTGAGAAAAACATCACGGGGTGGTGCGCATTGTATGGGTGTGTGTTACATTAGATTCACTAGTAGCAGTGAGAAAAACATCACGGGGTGGTGCGCATTGTATGGGTGTGTGTTACATTAGATTCACTAGTAGCAGTGAGAAAAACATCACGGGGTGGTGCGCATTGTATGGGTGTGTGTTACATTAGATTCACTAGTAGCAGTGAGAAAAACATCACGGGGTGGTGCGCATTGTATGGGTGTGTGTTACATTACATTCACTAGTAGGAGTGAGAAAAACATCACGGGGTGGTGCGCATTGAATGGGTGTGGGTTACATTACATTCACTAGTAGGAGTGAGAAAAACATCACGGGGTGGTGCGCATTGTATGGGTGTGTGTTACATTACTTTCACTAGTACGAGTGAGAAAATAATCACGGGGTGGTGCGCACTGTATGGGTGTGTGTTACAATACATACACTAGTAGGAGTGAGAAAATCATCACGGGGTGGTGTGCATTGTATGGGTGTGTGTTACATTAGATTCACTAGTAGCAGTGAGAAAAACATCACGGGGTGGTGCGCATTGTATGGGTGTGTGTTACATTACATTCACTAGTAGCAGTGAGAAAAACATCACGGGGTGGTGCGCATTGTATGGGTGTGTGTTACATTACATTCACTAGTAGGAGTGAGAAAAACATCACGGGGTGGTGCGCATTGAATGGGTGTGGGTTACATTACATTCACTAGTAGGAGTGAGAAAAACATCACGGGGTGGTGCGCATTGTATGGGTGTGTGTTACATTACTTTCACTAGTACGAGTGAGAAAATCATCACGGGGTGGTGCGCACTGTATGGGTGTGTGTTACAATACATACACTAGTAGGAGTGAGAAAATCATCACGGGGTGGTGCGCATTGTATGGGTGTGTGTTACATTACATTCACTAGTAGGAGTGAGATAAACATCACGGGGTGGTGCGCATTGTATGGGTGTGTGTTACATTACATTCACTAGTAGGCGTGAGATAAACATCACGGGGTGGTGCGCATTGTATGGGTGTGTGTTACATTACATTCTCTAGTAGGAGTGAGAAAAACATCACGGGGTGGTGCGCATTTTATGGGTGTGTGTTACATTACATTCACTAGTAGGAGTGAGAAAAACATCACGGGGTGGTGCGCATTGTATGGGTGTATGTTACATTACATTCACTAGTAGGAGTGAGAAAAACATCACGGGGTGGTGCGCATTGTATGGGTGTGTGTTACATTAGATTCACTAGTAGGAGTGAGAAAAACATCACGGGGTGGTGCGCATTGTATGGGTGTGTGTTACATTAGATTCACTAGTAGGAGTGAGAAAAACATCACGGGGTGGTGCGCATTGTATGGGTGTGTGTTACATTAGATTCACTAGTAGGAGTGAGAAAAACATCACGGGGTGGTGCGCATTGTATGGGTGTGTGTTACATTAGATTCACTAGTAGCAGTGAGAAAAACATCACGGGGTGGTGCGCATTGTATGGGTGTGTGTTACATTAGATTCACTAGTAGGAGTGAGAAAAACATCACGGTGTGGTGCGCATTGTACGGGTGTGTGTTACATTAGATTCACTAGTAGCAGTGAGAAAAACATCACGGGGTGGTGCGCATTGTATGGGTGTGTGTTGCATTAGATTTACTTGTAGCAGTGAGAAAAACATCACGGGGTGGTGCGCATTGTATGGGTGCGTGTTACATTACATTCACTAGTAGCAGTGAGAAAAACATCACGGGGTGGTGCGCCTTGTATGGGTGTGTGTAACATTACATTCACTAGTAGGAGTGAGAAAAACATCACGGGGTGGTGCGCATTGTATGGGTGTGTGTTACATTACATTCACTAGTAGGAGTGAGAAAAACATCACGGGGTGGTGCGCATTGTATGGGTGTGTGTTACATTAGATTCACTAGTAGGAGTGAGAAAAACATCACGGGGTGGTGCGCATTGTATGGGTGTGTGTTACGTTACATTCACTAGTAGGAGTGAGAAAAACATCACGGGGTGGTGCGCATTGTATGGGTGTGTGTTACGTTACATTCACTAGTAGGAGTGAGAAAAACATCACGGGGTGGTGCGCATTGTATGGGTGTGTGTTACGTTACATTCACTAGTAGGAGTGAGAAAAACATCACGGGGTGGTGCGCATTGTATGGGTGTGTGTTACGTTACATTCACTAGTAGGAGTGAGAAAAACATCACGGGGTGGTGCGCATTGTATGGGTGTGTGTTACGTTACTTTCACTATTAGGAGTGAGAAAATCATCACGGGGTGGTGCGCATTGTATGGGTGTGTGTTACGTTACATTCACTAGTAGGAGTGAGAAAAACATCACGGGGTGGTGCGCATTGTATGGGTGTGTGTTACATTACATTCACTAGTAGGAGTGAGAAAAACATCACGGGGTGGTGCGCATTGTATGGGTGTGTGTTACATTACTTTCACTAGTAGGAGTGAGAAAATCATCACGGGGTGGTGCGCATTGTATGGGTGTGTGTTACATTAGATTGACTAGTAGGAGTGAGAAAAAAATCACGGGGTGGTGCGCATTGTATGGGTGTGTGTTACATTAGATTCATTAGTAGCAGTGAGAAAAACATCACGGGGTGGTGCGCATTGTATGGGTGTGTGTTACATTAGATTCACTAGTAGCAGTGAGAAAAGCATCACGGGGTGGTGCGCATTGTATGGGTGTGTGTTACATTAGATTCACTAGTAGCAGTGAGAAAAACATCACGGGGTGGTGCGCATTGTATGGGTGTGTGTTACATTAGATTCACTAGAAGGAGTGAGAAAAACATCACGGGGTGGTGCGCATTGTATGGGTGTGTGTTACATTACATTCACTAGTAGGAGTGAGAAAAACATCACGGGGTGGTGCGCATTGTATGGGTGTGTGTTACATTACATTCACTAGTAGGAGTGAGAAAAACATCACGGGGTGTTGCGCATTGTATGGGTGTGTGTTACATTACATTCACTAGTAGGAGTGAGAAAAACATCACGGTGTGGTGCGAATTGTATGGGTGTGTGTTACGTTACTTTCACTAGTAGGAGTGAGAAAAACATCACGGGGTGGTGCGTATTGTATGGGTGTGTGTTACGTTACATTCACTAGTAGGAGTGAGAAAAACATCACGGGGTGGTGCGCATTGTATGGGTGTGTGTTACGTTACATTCACTAGTAGGAGTGAGAAAAACATCACGGGGTGGTGCGCATTGTATGGGTGTGTGTTACGTTACATTCACTAGTAGGAGTGAGAAAAACATCACGGGGTGGTGCGCATTGTATGGGTGTGTGTTACGTTACTTTCACTAGTAGGAGTGAGAAAAACATCACGGGGTGGTGCGCATTGTATGGGTGTGTGTTACGTTACATTCACTAGTAGGAGTGAGAAAAACATCACGGGGTGGTGCGCATTGTATGGGTGTGTGTTACGTTACATTCACTAGTAGGAGTGAGAAAAACATCACGGGGTGGTGCGCATTGTATGGGTGTGTGTTACATTACTTTCACTATTAGGAGTGAGAAAATCATCACGGGGTGGTGCGCATTGTATGGGTGTGTGTTACGTTACATTCACTAGTAGGAGTGAGAAAAACATCACGGTGTGGTGCGCATTGTATGGGTGTGTGTTACGTTACATTCACTAGTAGGAGTGAGAAAAACATCACGGGGTGGTGCGCATTGTATGGGTGTGTGTTACGTTACATTCATTAGTAGGAGTGAGAAAAACATCACGGGGTGGTGCGCATTGTATGGGTGTGTGTTACGTTACATTCACTAGTAGGAGTGAGAAAAACATCACGGGGTGTGCGCATTGTATGGGTGTGTGTTACATGAGATTCACTAGTAGGAGTGAGAAAAACATCACGGGGTGGTGCACATTGTATGGGTGTGTGTTACATTAGATTCACTAGTAGGAGTGAGAAAAACATCACGGGGTGGTGCGCATTGTATGGGTGTGTGTTACATTACATTCACTAGTAGGAGTGAGAAAAACATCACGGGGTGGTGCGCACTGTATGGGTGTGTGTTACATTACATTCACTAGTAGGAGTGAGAAAAACATCACGGGGTGGTGCGCATTGTACGGGTGTGTGTTACATTACATTCACTAGTAGGAGTGAGAAAAACGTCACGGGGTGGTGCGCATTATATGGGTGTGTGTTACATTAGATTCACTAGTAGCAGTGAGAAAATCGTCACGGGGTGGTGCGCATTGTACGGGTGTGTGTTACATTAGATTCACTAGTAGGAGTGAGAAAATCGTCACGGGTTGGTGCACATTGTACGGGTGTGTGTTACATTACATTCACTAGTAGGAGTGAGAAAAACATCACGGGGTGGTGCGCATTGTACGGGTGTGTGTTACATTACATTCACTAGTAGGAGTGAGAAAAACATCACGGGGTGGTGCGCATTGTATGGGTGTGTGTTACATTACATTCACTAGTGGGAGTGAGAAAAACATCACGGGGTGGTGCGCATTTTATGGGTGTGTGTTACATTACATTCACTAGTAGGAGTGAGAAAAACATCACGGGGTGGTGCGCATCGTATTTGTGTGTGTTACATTGCATTCACTGGTAGGAGTGAGAAAAACATCACGGGGTGGTGCGCATTGTATGGGTGTGTGTTACATTAGATTCACTAGTAGGAGTGAGAAAAACATCACGGGGTGGTGCGCATTCTATGGGTGTGTGTTACATTACATTCACTAGTAGGAGTGAGAAAAACATCACGGGGTGGTGCGCATTGTATGGGTGTGTGTTACATTACTTTCACTAGTAGGAGTGAGAAAATCATCACGGGGTGGTGCGCATTGTTTGGGTGTGTGTTACATTAGATTGACTAGTAGGAGTGAGAAAAACATCACGGGGTGGTGCGCATTGTATGGGTGTGTGTTACATTAGATTCATTAGTAGCAGTGAGAAAAACTTCACGGGGTGGTGCGCATTGTATGGGTGTGAGTTACATTAGATTCACTAGTAGCAGTGAGAAAAACATCACGGGGTGGTGCGCATTGTATGGGTGTGTGTTACATTAGATTCACTAGTAGCAGTGAGAAAAACATCACGGGGTGGTGCGCATTGTATGGGTGTATGTTACATTACATTCACTAGTAGCAGTGAGAAAAACATCACGGGGTGGTGCGCATTGTATGGGTGTGTGTTACATTAGATTCACTAGTAGGAGTGAGAAAAACATCACGGGGTGGTGCGCATTGTATGGGTGTGTGTTACATTACATTCACTAGTAGGATTGAGAAAAACATCACGGGGTGGTGCGCATTGTATGGGTGTGTGTTACATTACATTCACTAGTAGGAGTGAGAAAAACATTACGGGGTGGTGCGCATTGTATGGGTGTGTGTTACATTACTTTCACTAGTAGGAGTGAGAAAATCATCACGGGGTGGTGTGCACTGTATGGGTGTGTGTTACAATACATACACTAGTAGGAGTGAGAAAAACATCACGGGGTGGTGCGCATTGTATGGGTGTGTGTTACATTACATTCACTAGTAGGAGTGAGATAAACATCACGGGGTGGTGCCCATTGTATGGGTGTGTGTTACATTACATTCACTAGTAGGCGTGAGATAAACATCACGGGGTGGTGCGCATTGTATGGGTGTGTGTTACATTACATTCACTAGTAGGAGTGAGAAAAACATCACGGGGTGGTGCGCATTGTATGGGTGTGTGTTACATTACATTCTCTAGTAGGAGTGAGAAAAACATCACGGGGTGGTGCGCATTGTATGGGTGTGTGTTACATTAGATTCACTAGTAGGAGTGAGAAAAACATCACGGGGTGGTGCGCATTGTATGGGTGTGTGTTACATTAGATTCACTAGTAGGAGTGAGAAAAACATCACGGGGTGGTGCGCATTGTATGGGTGTGTGTTACATTAGATTCACTAGTAGCAGTGAGAAAAACATCACGGGGTGGTGCGCATTGTATGGGTGTGTGTTACATTAGATTCACTAGTAGCAGTGAGAAAAACATCTCGGGGTGGTGCGCATTGTATGGGTGTGTGTTACATTAGATTCACTAGTAGCAGTGAGAAAAACATCACGGGGTGGTGCGCATTGTATGGGTGTGTGTTACTTTAGATTCACTAGTAGGAGTGAGAAAAACATCACGGGGTGGTGCGCATTGTATGGGTGTGTGTTACATTACATTCACTAGTAGGAGTGAGAAAAACATCACGGGGTGGTGCGCATTGTATGGGTGTGTGTTACATTACATTCACTAGTAGGAGTGAGAAAAACATCACGGGGTGGTGCGCATTGTATGGGTGTGTGTTACATTACTTTCACTAGTAGGAGTGAGAAAATCATCACTGGGTGGTGCGCATTGTATGGGTGTGTGTTACAATACACACACTAGTAGGAGTGAGAAAAACATCACGGGGTGGTGCGCATTGTATGGGTGTGTGTTACATTACATTCACTAGTAGGAGTGAGATAAACATCACGGGGTGGTGCGCATTGTATGGGTGTGTGTTACATTACATTCACTAGTAGGCGTGAGATAAACATCACGGGGAGGTGCGCATTGTATGGGTGTGTGTTACGTTACATTCACTAGTAGGAGTGAGATAAACATCACGGGGTGGTGCGCATTGTATGGGTGTGTGTTACGTTACATTCACTAGTAGGAGTGAGAAAAACATCACGGGGTGGTGCGCATTGTATGGGTGTGTGTTACGTTACATTCACTAGTAGGAGTGAGAAAAACATCACGGGGTGGTGCGCATTGTATGGGTGTGTGTTACGTTACATTCACTAGTAGGAGTGAGAAAAACATCACGGGGTGGTGCGCATTGTATGGGTGTGTGTTACGTTACTTTCACTATTAGGAGTGAGAAAATCATCACGGGGTGGTGCGCATTGTATGGGTGTGTGTTACGTTTCATTCACTAGTAGGAGTGAGAAAAACATCACGGTGTGGTGCGCATTGTATGGGTGTGTGTTACCTTACATTCACTAGTAGGAGTGAGAAAAACATCACGGGGTGGTGCGCATTGTATGGGTGTGTGTTACGTTACATTCACTAGTAGGAGTGAGAAAAACATCACGGGGTGGTGCGCATTGTATGGGTGTGTGTTACGTTACATTCACTAGTAGGAGTGAGAAAAACATCACGGGGTGGTGCGCATTGTATGGGTGTGTGTTACATTAGATTCACTAGTAGGAGTGAGAAAAACATCACGGGGTGGTGCGCATTGTATGGGTGTGTGTTACATTAGATTCACTAGTAGGAGTGAGAAAAACATCACGGGGTGGTGCGCATTGTATGGGTGTGTGTTACATTACATTTACTAGTAGCAGTGAGAAAAACGTCACGAGGTGGTGCGCATTGTACGGGTGTGTGTTACATTAGATTCACTAGTAGCAGTGAGAAAAACGTCACGGGGTGGTGCGCATTGTACGGGTGTGTGTTACATTAGATTCACTAGTAGGAGTGAGAAAATCGTCACGGGTTGGTGCGCATTGTACGGGTGTGTGTTACATTACATTCACTAGTAGGAGTGAGAAAAACATCACGGGGTGGTGCGCATTGTACGGGTGTGTGTTACATTACATTCACTAGTAGGAGTGAGAAAAACATCACGGGGTGGTGCGCATTGTACGGGTGTGTGTTACATTACATTCACTAGTGGGAGTGAGAAAAACATCACGGGGTGGTGCGCATTGTATGGGTGTGTGTTACATTACATTCACTAGTAGGAGTGAGAAAAACATCACGGGGTGGTGCGCATCGTATGGGTGTGTGTTACATTGCATTCACTAGTAGGAGTGAGAAAAACATCACGGGGTGGTGCGCATTGTATGGGTGTGTGTTACATTAGATTCCCTAGTAGGAGTGAGAAAAACATCACGGGGTGGTGCGCATTGTATGGGTGTGTGTTACATTACATTCACTAGTAGGAGTGAGAAAAACATCACGGGGTGGTGCGCATTGTATGGGTGTGTGTTACATTACTTTCACTAGTAGGAGTGAGAAAATCATCACGGGGTGGTGCGCATTGTATGGGTGTGTGTTACATTAGATTGACTAGTAGGAGTGAGAAAAACATCACGGGGTGGTGCGCATTGTATGGGTGTGTGTTACATTAGATTCATTAGTAGCAGTGAGAAAAACATCACGGGGTGGTGCGCATTGTATGGGTGTGTGTTACATTAGATTCACTAGTAGGAGTGAGAAAAACATCACGGGGTGGTGCGCATTGTATGGGTGTGTGTTACATTACATTCACTAGTAGGAGTGGGAAAAACATCACGGGGTGGTGCGCATTGTATGGGTGTGTGTTACATTACATTCTCTAGTAGGAGTGAGAAAAATATCACGGGGTGGTGCACATTGTATGGGTGTGTGTTACATTAGATTCACTAGTAGGAGTGAGAAAAACATCAAGGGGTGGTGCGCATTGTATGGGTGTGTGTTACATTAGATTCACTAGTAGGAGTGAGAAAAACATCACGGGGTGGTGCGCATTGTATGGGTGTGTGTTACTTTAGATTCACTAGTAGCAGTGAGAAAAACATCACGGGGTGGTGCGCATTGTATGGGTGTGTGTTACATTAGATTCACTAGTAGCAGTGAGAAAAACATCTCGGGGTGGTGCGCATTGTATGGGTGTGTGTTACATTAGATTCACTAGTAGGAGTGAGAAAAACATCACGGGGTGGTGCGCATTGTATGGGTGTGTGTTACTTTAGATTCACTAGTAGGAGTGAGAAAAACATCACGGGGTGGTGCGCATTGTATGGGTGTGTGTTACATTACATTCACTAGTAGGAGTGAGAAAAACATCACGGGGTGGTGCGCATTGTATGGGTGTGTGTTACATTACATTCACTAGTAGGAGTGAGAAAAACATCACGGGGTGGTGCGCATTGTATGGGTGTGTGTTACATTACTTTCACTAGTAGAGTGAGAAAATCATCACGGGGTGGTGCGCATTGTATGGGTGTGTGTTACAATACACACACTAGTAGGAGTGAGAAAAACATCACGGGGTGGTGCGCATTGTATGGGTGTGTGTTACATTACTTTCACTAGTAGGAGTGAGAAAATCATCACGGGGTGGTGCGCATTGTATGGGTGTGTGTTACATTAGATTGACTAGTAGGAGTGAGAAAAACATCACGGGGTGGTGCGCATTGTATGGGTGTGTGTTACATTAGATTCATTAGTAGCAGTAAGAAAAACATCACGGGGTGGTGCGCATTGTATGGGTGTGTGTTACATTAGATTCACTAGTAGGAGTGAGAAAAACATCACGGGGTGGTGCGCATTGTATGGGTGTGTGTTACATTACATTCACTAGTAGGAGTGGGAAAAACATCACGGGGTGGTGCGCATTGTATGGGTGTGTGTTACATTACATTCTCTAGTAGGAGTGAGAAAAATATCACGGGGTGGTGCACATTGTATGGGTGTGTGTTACATTAGATTCACTAGTAGGAGTGAGAAAAACATCAAGGGGTGGTGCGCATTGTATGGGTGTGTGTTACATTAGATTCACTAGTAGGAGTGAGAAAAACATCACGGGGTGGTGCGCATTGTATGGGTGTGTGTTACTTTAGATTCACTAGTAGCAGTGAGAAAAACATCACGGGGTGGTGCGCATTGTATGGGTGTGTGTTACATTAGATTCACTAGTAGCAGTGAGAAAAACATCTCGGGGTGGTGCGCATGGTATGGGTGTGTGTTACATTAGATTCACTAGTAGGAGTGAGAAAAACATCACGGGGTGGTGCGCATTGTATGGGTGTGTGTTACTTTAGATTCACTAGTAGGAGTGAGAAAAACATCACGGGGTGGTGCGCATTGTATGGGTGTGTGTTACATTACATTCACTAGTAGGAGTGAGAAAAACATCACGGGGTGGTGCGCATTGTATGGGTGTGTGTTACATTACATTCACTAGTAGGAGTGAGAAAAACATCACGGGGTGGTGCGCATTGTATGGGTGTGTGTTACATTACTTTCACTAGTAGAGTGAGAAAATCATCACGGGGTGGTGCGCATTGTATGGGTGTGTGTTACAATACACACACTAGTAGGAGTGAGAAAAACATCACGGGGTGGTGCGCATTGTATGGGTGTGTGTTACATTACATTCACTAGTAGGAGTGAGATAAACATCACGGGGTGGTGCGCATTGTATGGGTGTGTGTTACATTACATTCACTAGTAGGAGTGAGATAAACATCACGGGGTGGTGCGCATTGTATGGGTGTGTGTTACATTACATTCACTAATAGGAGTGAGATAAACATCACGGGGTGGTGCGCATTGTATGGGTGTGTGTTACATTACATTCTCTAGTAGCAGTGAGAAAAACATCACGGGGTGGTGAGCCTTGTATGGGTGTGTGTTACATTACATTCACTAGTAGGAGTGAGAAAAACATCACGGGGTGGTGCGCCTTGTATGGGTGTGTGTTACATTACATTCACTAGTAGGAGTGAGAAAAACATCAAGGGGTGGTGCGCCTTGTATGGGTGTGTGTTACATTACATTCACTAGTAGGAGTGAGAAAAACATCACGGGGTGGTGCGCATTGTACGGGTGTGTGTTACATTACATTCACTAGTAGGAGTGAGATAAACATCACGGGGTGGTGCGCATTGTATGGGTGTGTGTTACATTACATTCACTAGTAGGAGTGAGATAAACATCACGGGGTGGTGCGCATTGTATGGGTGTGTGTTACATTACATTCACTAGTAGGAGTGAGATAAACATCACGGGGTGGTGCGCATTGTATGGGTGTGTGTTACATTACATTCACTAGTAGGAGTGAGAAAAACATCACGGGGTGGTGCGCCTTGTATGGGTGTGTGTTACATTACATTCACTAGTAGGAGTGAGAAAAACATCACGGGGTGGTGCGCATTGTATGGGTGTGTGTTACATTACATTCACTAGTAGGAGTGAGAAAAACATCATGGGGTGGTGCGCCTTGTATGGGTGTGTGTTACATTACATTCACTAGTAGGAGTGAGAAAAACATCTCGGGGTGGTGCGCCTTGTATGGGTGTGTGTTACATTACATTCACTAGTAGGAGTGAGAAAAACATCACGGGGTGGTGCGCATTGTATGGGTGTGTGTTACATTACATTCACTAGTAGGAGTGAGAAAAACATCACGGGGTGGTGCGCATTGTATGGGTGTGTGTTACATTAGATTCACTAGTAGCAGTGAGAAAAACATCACGGGGTGGTGCGCATTGTATGGGTGTGTGTTACATTAGATTCACTAGAAGGAGTGAGAAAAACATCACGGGGTGGTGCGCATTGTATGGGTGTGTGTTACATTACATTCACTAGTAGGAGTGAGAAAAACATCACGGGGTGGTGCGCATTGTATGGGTGTTTGTTACATTACATTCACTAGTAGGAGTGAGAAAAACATCTCGGGGTGGTGCGCATTGTATGGGTGTGTGTTACGTTACATTCACTAGTAGGAGCGAGAAAAACATCACGGGGTGGTGCGCATTGTATGGGTGTGTGTTACGTTACATTCACTAGTAGGAGTGAGAAAAACATCACGGGGTGGTGCGCATTGTATGGGTGTGTGTTACGTTACATTCACTAGTAGGAGTGAGAAAAACATCACGGGGTGGTGCGCATTGTATGGGTGTGTGTTACGTTACATTCACTAGTAGGAGTGAGAAAAACATCACGGGGTGGTGCGCATTGTATGGGTGTGTGTTACGTTACATTCACTAGTAGGAGTGAGAAAAACATCACGGGGTGGTGCGCATTGTATGGGTGTGTGTTACGTTACATTCACTAGTAGGAGTGAGAAAAACATGACGGGGTGGTGCGCATTGCATGGGTGTGTGTTACGTTACATTCACTAGTAGGAGTGAGAAAAACATCACGGGGTGGTGCGCATTGTATGGGTGTGTGTTACGTTACATTCACTAGTAGGAGTGAGAAAAACATCACGGGGTGGTGCGCATTGTATGGGTGTGTGTTACGTTACTTTCACTATTAGGAGTGAGAAAATCATCACGGGGTAGTGCGCATTGTATGGGTGTGTGTTACATTACATTCACTAGTAGGAGTGAGAAAAACATCACGGTGTGGTGCGCATTGTATGGGTGTGTGTTACGTTACATTCACTAGTAGGAGTGAGAAAAACATCACGGGGTGGTGCGCCTTGTATGGGTGTGTGTTACATTACATTCACTAGTAGGAGTGAGAAAAACATCACGGGGTGGTGCGCCTTGTATGGGTGTGTGTTACATTACATTCACTAGTAGGAGTGAGAAAAACATCACGGGGTGGTGCGCCTTGTATGGGTGTGTGTTACATTACATTCACTAGTAGGAGTGAGAAAAACATCAAGGGGTGGTGCGCCTTGTATGGGTGTGTGTTACATTACATTCACTAGTAGGAGTGAGAAAAACATCACGGGGTGGTGCGCATTGTATGGGTGTGTGTTACATTACATTCACTAGTAGCAGTGAGAAAAACATCACGGGGTGGTGCCCATTGTATGGGTGTGTGTTACATTAGATTCACTAGTAGGAGTGAGAAAAACATCACGGGGTGGTGCCCATTGTATGGGTGTGTGTTACATTACATTCACTAGTAGGAGTGAGAAAAACATCACGGGGTGGTGCGCATTGTATGGGTGTGTGTTACATTAGATTCACTAGTAGGAGTGAGAAAAACATCACGGGGTGGTGCGCATTGTATGGGTGTGTGTTACATTAGATTCACTAGTAGCAGTGAGAAAAACATCACGGGGTGGTGCGCATTGTATGGGTGTGTGTTACATTAGATTCACTAGTAGCAGTGAGAAAAACATCACGGGGTGGTGCGCATTGTATGGGTGTGTGTTACATTAGATTCACTAGAAGGAGTGAGAAAAACATCACGGGGTGGTGCGCAGTGTATGGGTGTGTGTTACATTACATTCACTAGTAGGAGTGAGAAAAACATCACGGGGTGGTGCGCATTGTATGGGTGTGTGTTACATTACATTCACTAGTAGGAGTGAGAAAAACATCACGGGGTGGTGCGCATTGTATGGGTGTGTGTTACATTACATTCACTAGTAGGAGTGAGAAAAACATCACGGGGTGGTGCGCATTGTTTGGGTGTGTGTTACGTTACATTCACTAGTAGGAGTGAGAAAAACATCACGGGGTGGTGCGCATTGTATGGGTGTGTGTTACGTTACATTCACTAGTAGGAGTGAGAAAAACATCACGGGGTGGTGCGCATTGTATTGGTGTGTGTTACGTTACATTCACTAGTAGGAGTGAGAAAAACATCACGGGGTGGTGCGCATTGTATGGGTGTGTGTTACGTTACATTCACTAGTAGGAGTGAGAAAAACATCACGGGGTGGTGCGCATTGTATGGGTGTGTGTTACGTTACTTTCACTATTAGGAGTGGGAAAATCATCACGGGGTGGTGCGCATTGTATGGGTGTGTGTTACGTTACATTCACTAGTAGGAGTGAGAAAAACATCACGGTGTGGTGCGCATTGTATGGGTGTGTGTTACGTTACATTCACTAGTAGGAGTGAGAAAAACATCACGGGGTGGTGCGCATTGTATGGGTGTGTGTTACATTAGATTCACTAGTAGGAGTGAGAAAAACATCACGTGGTGGTGCGCATTGTATGGGTGTGTGTTACATTAGATTCACTAGTAGGAGTGAGAAAAACATCACGGGGTGGTGCGCATTGTATGGGTGTGTGTTACATTACATTCACTAGTAGCAGTGAGAAAAACATCACGGGGTGGTGCGCATTGTATGGGTGTGTGTTACATTACATTCACTAGTAGGAGTGAGAAAAACGTCACGGGGTGGTGCGCATTGTACGGGTGTGTGTTACATTACATTCACTAGTAGGAGTGAGAAAAACGTCACGGGGTGGTGCGCATTGTATGGGTGTGTGTTACATTAGATTCACTAGTAGCAGTGAGAAAAACGTCACGGGGTGGTGCGCATTGTACGGGTGTGTGTTACATTAGATTCACTAGTAGGAGTGAGAAAAACGTCACGGGTTGGTGCGCATTGTACGGGTGTGTGTTACATTACATTCACTAGTAGGAGTGAGAAAAACATCACGGGGTGGTGCGCATTGTACGGGTGTGTGTTACATTACATTCACTAGTAGGAGTGAGAAAAACATCACGGGGTGGTGCGCATTGTATGGGTGTGTGTTACATTACATTCACTAGTAGGAGTGAGAAAAACATCACGGGGTGGTGCGCATTGTATGGGTGTGTGTTACATTGCATTCCCTAGTAGGAGTGAGAAAAATATCACGGGGTGGTGCGCATTGTATGGGTGTGTGTTACATTAGATTCACTAGTAGCAGTGAGAAAAACATCTCGGGGTGGTGCGCATTGTATGGGTGTGTGTTACATTACATTCACTAGTAGGAGTAAGAAAAACATCATGGGGTGGTGCGCATTGTATGGGTGTGTGTTACATTACATTCACTAGTAGGAGTGAGAAAAACATCACGGGGTGGTGCGCATTGTATGGGTGTGTGTTACATTACTTTCACTAGTAGAGTGAGAAAATCATCACGGGGTGGTGCGCATTGTATGGGTGTGTGTTACAATACACACACTAGTAGGAGTGAGAAAAACATCACGGGGTGGTGCGCATTGTATGGGTGTGTGTTACATTACATTCACTAGTAGGAGTGAGATAAACATCACGGGGTGGTGCGCATTGTATGGGTGTGTGTTACATTACATTCACTAGTTGGAGTGAGATAAACATCACGGGGTGGTGCGCATTGTATGGGTGTGTGTTACATTACATTCACTAATAGGAGTGAGATAAATATCACGGGGTGGTGCGCATTGTATGGGTGTGTGTTACATTACATTCTCTAGTAGCAGTGAGAAAAACATCACGGGGTGGTGAGCCTTGTATGGGTGTGTGTTACATTACATTCACTAGTAGGAGTGAGAAAAACATCACGGGGTGGTGCGCCTTGTATGGGTGTGTGTTACATTACATTCACTAGTAGGAGTGAGAAAAACATCAAGGGGTGGTGCGCCTTGTATGGGTGTGTGTTACATTACATTCACTAGTAGGAGTGAGAAAAACATCACGGGGTGGTGCGCATTGTACGGGTGTGTGTTACATTACATTCACTAGTAGGAGTGAGATAAACATCACGGGGTGGTGCGCATTGTACGGGTGTGTGTTACATTACATTCACTAGTAGGAGTGAGATAAACATCACGGGGTGGTGCGCATTGTATGGGTGTGTGTTACATTACATTCACTAGTAGGAGTGAGATAAACATCACGGGGTGGTGCGCATTGTATGGGTGTGTGTTACATTACATTCACTAGTAGGAGTGAGAAAAACATCACGGGGTGGTGCGCCTTGTATGGGTGTGTGTTACATTACATTCACTAGTAGGAGTGAGAAAAACATCACGGGGTGGTGCGCATTGTATGGGTGTGTGTTACATTACATTAACTAGTAGGAGTGAGAAAAACATCACGGGGTGGTGCGCATTGTATGATTGTGTGTTACGTTACATTCACTAGTAGGAGTGAGAAAAACATCACGGGGTGGTGCGCATTGTATGGGTGTGTGTTACGTTACTTTCACTATTAGGAGTGAGAAAATCATCACGGGGTGGTGCGCATTGTATGGGTGTGTGTTACGTTACATTCACTAGTAGGAGTGAGAAAAACATCACGGTGTGGTGCGCATTGTATGGGTGTGTGTTACGTTACATTCACTAGTAGGAGTGAGAAAAACATCACGGGGTGGTGCGCATTGTATGGGTGTGTGTTACGTTACATTCACTAGTAGGAGTGAGAAAAACATCACGTGGTGGTGCGCATTGTATGGGTGTGTGTTACGTTACATTCACTAGTAGGAGTGAGAAAAACATCACGGGGTGGTGCGCATTGTATGGGTGTGTGTTACATTAGATTCACTAGTAGGAGTGAGAAAAACATCACGTGGTGGTGCGCATTGTATGGGTGTGTGTTACATTAGATTCACTAGTAGGAGTGAGAAAAACATCACGGGGTGGTGCGCATTGTATGGGTGTGTGTTACATTACATTCACTAGTAGCAGTGAGAAAAACATCACGGGGTGGTGCGCATTGTATGGGTGTGTGTTACATTACATTCACTAGTAGGAGTGAGAAAAACGTCACGGGGTGGTGCGCATTGTACGGGTGTGTGTTACATTACATTCACTAGTAGGAGTGAGAAAAACGTCACGGGGTGGTGCGCATTGTATGGGTGTGTGTTACATTAGATTCACTAGTAGCAGTGAGAAAAACGTCACGGGGTGGTGCGCATTGTACGGGTGTGTGTTACATTAGATTCACTAGTAGGAGTGAGAAAAACGTCACGGGTTGGTGCGCATTGTACGGGTGTGTGTTACATTACATTCACTAGTAGGAGTGAGAAAAACATCACGGGGTGGTGCGCATTGTACGGGTGTGTGTTACATTACATTCACTAGTAGGAGTGAGAAAAACATCACGGGGTGGTGCGCATTGTATGGGTGTGTGTTACATTACATTCACTAGTAGGAGTGAGAAAAACATCACGGGGTGGTGCGCATTGTATGGGTGTGTGTTACATTGCATTCACTAGTAGGAGTGAGAAAAACATCACGGGGTGGTGCGCATTGTATGGGTGTGTGTTACATTAGATTCACTAGTAGCAGTGAGAAAAACATCTCGGGGTGGTGCGCATTGTATGGGTGTGTGTTACATTACATTCACTAGTAGGAGTAAGAAAAACATCACGGGGTGGTGCGCATTGTATGGGTGTGTGTTACATTACATTCACTAGTAGGAGTGAGAAAAACATCACGGGGTGGTGCGCATTGTATGGGTGTGTGTTACATTACTTTCACTAGTAGAGTGAGAAAATCATCACGGGGTGGTGCGCATTGTATGGGTGTGTGTTACAATACACACACTAGTAGGAGTGAGAAAAACATCACGGGGTGGTGCGCATTGTATGGGTGTGTGTTATATTACATTCACTAGTAGGAGTGAGATAAACATCACGGGGTGGTGCGCATTGTATGGGTGTGTGTTACATTACATTCACTAGTAGGAGTGAGATAAACATCACGGGGTGGTGCGCATTGTATGGGTGTGTGTTACATTACATTCACTAATAGGAGTGAGATAAACATCACGGGGTGGTGCGCATTGTATGGGTGTGTGTTACATTACATTCTCTAGTAGCAGTGAGAAAAACATCACGGGGTGGTGAGCCTTGTATGGGTGTGTGTTACATTACATTCACTAGTAGGAGTGAGAAAAACATCACGGGGTGGTGCGCCTTGTATGGGTGTGTGTTACATTACATTCACTAGTAGGAGTGAGAAAAACATCAAGGGGTGGTGCGCCTTGTATGGGTGTGTGTTACATTACATTCACTAGTAGGAGTGAGAAAAACATCACGGGGTGGTGCGCATTGTATGGGTGTGTGTTACATTACATTCACTAGTAGGAGTGAGATATACATCACGGGGTGGTGCGCATTGTACGGGTGTGTGTTACATTACATTCACTAGTAGGAGTGAGATAAACATCACGGGGTGGTGCGCATTGTATGGGTGTGTGTTACATTACATTCACTAGTAGGAGTGAGATAAACATCACGGGGTGGTGCGCATTGTATGGGTGTGTGTTACATTACATTCACTAGTAGGAGTGAGAAAAACATCACGGGGTGGTGCGCCTTGTATGGGTGTGTGTTACATTACATTCACTAGTAGGAGTGAGAAAAACATCACGGGGTGGTGCGCATTGTATGGGTGTGTGTTACATTACATTCACTAGTAGGAGTGAGAAAAACATCACGGGGTGGTGCGCCTTGTATGGGTGTGTGTTACATTACATTCACTAGTAGGAGTGAGAAAAACATCTCGGGGTGGTGCGCCTTGTATGGGTGTGTGTTACATTACATTCACTAGTAGGAGTGAGAAAAACATCACGGGGTGGTGCGCATTGTATGGGTGTGTGTTACATTACATTCACTAGTAGGAGTGAGAAAAACATCACGGGGTGGTGCGCATTGTATGGGTGTGTGTTACATTAGATTCACTAGTAGCAGTGAGAAAAACATCACGGGGTGGTGCGCATTGTATGGGTGTGTGTTACATTAGATTCACTAGAAGGAGTGAGAAAAACATCACGGGGTGGTGCGCATTGTATGGGTGTGTGTTACATTACATTCACTAGTAGGAGTGAGAAAAACATAACGGGGTGGTGCGCATTGTATGGGTGTGTGTTACATTACATTCACTAGTAGGAGTGAGAAAAACATCTCGGGGTGGTGCGCATTGTATGGGTGTGTGTTACGTTACATTCACTAGTAGGAGTGAGAAAAACATCACGGGGTGGTGCGCATTGTATGGGTGGGTGTTACGTTACATTCACTAGTAGGAGTGAGAAAAACATCACGGGGTGGTGCGCATTGTATGGGTGTGTGTTACGTTACATTCACTAGTAGGAGTGAGAAAAACATCACGGGGTGGTGCGCATTGTATGGGTGTGTGTTACGTTACATTCACTAGTAGGAGTGAGAAAAACATCACGGGGTGGTGCGCATTGTATGGGTGTGTGTTACGTTACATTCACTAGTAGGAGTGAGAAAAACATCACGGGGTGGTGCGCATTGTATGGGTGTGTGTTACGTTACATTCACTAGTAGGAGTGAGAAAAACATCACGGGGTGGTGCGCATTGTATGGGTGTGTGTTACGTTACATTCACTAGTAGGAGTGAGAAAAACATCACGGGGTGGTGCGCATTGTATGGGTGTGTGTTACGTTACATTCACTAGTAGGAGTGAGAAAAACATCACGGGGTGGTGCGCATTGTATGGGTGTGTGTTACGTTACTTTCACTATTAGGAGTGAGAAAATCATCACGGGGTGGTGCGCATTGTATGGGTGTGTGTTACGTTACATTCACTAGTAGGAGTGAGAAAAACATCACGGGGTGGTGCGCATTGTATGGGAGTGTGTTACGTTACATTCACTAGTAGGAGTGAGAAAAACATCACGGGGTGGTGCGCATTGTATGGGTGTGTGTTACGTTACTTTCACTATTAGGAGTGAGAAAATCATCACGGGGTAGTGCGCATTGTATGGGTGTGTGTTACATTACATTCACTAGTAGGAGTGAGAAAAACATCACGGTGTGGTGCGCATGGTATGTGTGTGTGTTACGTTACATTCACTAGTAGGAGTGAGAAAAACATCACGGGGTGGTGCGCCTTGTATGGGTGTGTGTTACATTACATTCACTAGTAGGAGTGAGAAAAACATCACGTGGTGGTGCGCCTTGTATGGGTGTGTGTTACATTACATTCACTAGTAGGAGTGAGAAAAACATCACGGGGTGGTGCGCCTTGTATGGGTGTGTGTTACATTACATTCACTAGTAGGAGTGAGAAAAACATCACGGGGTGGTGTGCATTGTATGGGTGTGTGTTACATTACATTCACTAGTAGGAGTGAGAAAAACATCACGGGGTGGTGCGCATTGTATGGGTGTGTGTTACATTACATTCACTAGTAGGAGTGAGAAAAACATCACGGGGTGGTGCGCATTGTTTGGGTGTGTGTTACGTTACATTCACTAGTAGGAGTGAGAAAAACATCACGGGGTGGTGCGCATTGTATGGGTGTGTGTTACGTTACATTCACTAGTAGGAGTGAGAAAAACATCACGGGGTGGTGCGCAGTGTATTGGTGTGTGTTACGTTACATTCACTAGTAGGAGTGAGAAAAACAACACGGGGTGGTGCGCATTGCATGGGTGTGTGTTACGTTACATTCACTAGTAGGAGTGAGAAAAACATCACGGGGTGGTGCGCATTGTATGGGTGTGTGTTACGTTACATTCACTAGTAGGAGTGAGAAAAACATCACGGGGTGGTGCGCATTGTATGGGTGTGTGTTACGTTACATTCACTAGTAGGAGTGAGAAAAACATCACGGGGTGGTGCGCATTGTATGGGTGTGTGTTACGTTACATTAACTAGTAGGAGTGAGAAAAACATCACGGGGTGGTGCGCATTGTATGGGTGTGTGTTACGTTACATTCACTAGTAGGAGTGAGAAAAACATCACGGGGTGGTGCGCATTGTACGGGTGTGTGTTACATTACATTCACTAGTAGGAATGAGATAAACATCACGGGGTGGTGCGCATTGTACGGGTGTGTGTTACATTACATTCACTAGTAGGAGTGAGATAAACATCACGGGGTGGTGCGCATTGTATGGGTGTGTGTTACATTACATTCACTAGTAGGAGTGAGATAAACATCACGGGGTGGTGCGCATTGTATGGGTGTGTATTACATTACATTCACTAGTAGGAGTGAGAAAAACATCACGGGGTGGTGCGCCTTGTATGGGTGTGTGTTACATTACATTCACTAGTAGGAGTGAGAAAAACATCACGGGGTGGTGCGCATTGTATGGGTGTGTGTTACATTACATTCACTAGTAGGAGTGAGAAAAACATCACGGGGTGGTGCGCCTTGTATGGGTGTGTGTTACATTACATTCACTAGTAGGAGTGAGAAAAACATCTCGGGGTGGTGCGCCTTGTATGGGTGTGTGTTACATTACATTCACTAGTAGGAGTGAGAAAAACATCACGGGGTGGTGCGCATTGTATGGGTGTGTGTTACATTACATTCACTAGTAGGAGTGAGAAAAACATCACGGGGTGGTGCGCATTGTATGGGTGTGTGTTACATTAGATTCACTAGTAGCAGTGAGAAAAACATCACGGGGTGGTGCGCATTGTATGGGTGTGTGTTACATTAGATTCACTAGAAGGAGTGAGAAAAACATCACGGGGTGGTGCGCATTGTATGGGTGTGTGTTACATTACATTCACTAGTAGGAGTGAGAAAAACATAACGGGGTGGTGCGCATTGTATGGGTGTGTGTTACATTACATTCACTAGTAGGAGTGAGAAAAACATCTCGGGGTGGTGCGCATTGTATGGGTGTGTGTTACGTTACATTCACTAGTAGGAGTGAGAAAAACATCACGGGGTGGTGCGCATTGTATGGGTGTGTGTTACGTTACATTCACTAGTAGGAGTGAGAAAAACATCACGGGGTGGTGCGCATTGTATGGGTGTGTGTTACGTTACATTCACTAGTAGGAGTGAGAAAAACATCACGGGGTGGTGCGCATTGTATGGGTGTGTGTTACGTTACATTCACTAGTAGGAGTGAGAAAAACATCACGGGGTGGTGCGCATTGTATGGGTGTGTGTTACGTTACATTCACTAGTAGGAGTGAGAAAAACATCACGGGGTGGTGCGCATTGTATGGGTGTGTGTTACGTTACATTCACTAGTAGGAGTGAGAAAAACATCACGGGGTGGTGCGCATTGTATGGGTGTGTGTTACGTTACATTCACTAGTAGGAGTGAGAAAAACATCACGGGGTGGTGCGCATTGTATGGGTGTGTGTTACGTTACATTCACTAGTAGGAGTGAGAAAAACATCACGGGGTGGTGCGCATTGTATGGGTGTGTGTTACATTACATTCACTAGTAGGAGTGAGAAAAACATCACGGGGTGGTGCCCATTGTATGGGTGTGTGTTACATTAGATTCACTAGTAGGAGTGAGAAAAACATCACGGGGTGGTGCCCATTGTATGGGTGTGTGTTACATTACATTCACTAGTAGGAGTGAGAAAAACATCACGGGGTGGTGCGCATTGTATGGGTGTGTGTTACATTAGATTCACTAGTAGGAGTGAGAAAAACATCACGGGGTGGTGCGCATTGTATGGGTGTGTGTTACATTAGATTCACTAGTAGCAGTGAGAAAAACATCACGGGGTGGTGCGCATTGTATGGGTTTGTGTTACATTAGATTCACTAGTAGCAGTGAGAAAAACATCACGGGGTGGTGCGCATTGTATGGGTGTGTGTTACATTAGATTCACTAGAAGGAGTGAGAAAAACATCACGGGGTGGTGCGCATTGTATGGGTGTGTGTTACATTACATTCACTAGTAGGAGTGAGAAAAACATCACGGGGTGGTGTGCATTGTATGGGTGTGTGTTACATTACATTCACTAGTAGGAGTGAGAAAAACATCACGGGGTGGTGCGCATTGTATGGGTGTGTGTTACATTACATTCACTAGTAGGAGTGAGAAAAACATCACGGGGTGGTGCGCATTGTTTGGGTGTGTGTTACGTTACATTCACTAGTAGGAGTGAGAAAAACATCACGGGGTGGTGCGCATTGTATGGGTGTGTGTTACGTTACATTCACTAGTAGGAGTGAGAAAAACATCACGGGGTGGTGCGCAGTGTATTGGTGTGTGTTACGTTACATTCACTAGTAGGAGTGAGAAAAACAACACGGGGTGGTGCGCATTGCATGGGTGTGTGTTACGTTACATTCACTAGTAGGAGTGAGAAAAACATCACGGGGTGGTGCGCATTGTATGGGTGTGTGTTACGTTACATTCACTAGTAGGAGTGAGAAAAACATCACGGGGTGGTGCGCATTGTATGGGTGTGTGTTACGTTACATTCACTAGTAGGAGTGAGAAAAACATCACGGGGTGGTGCGCATTGTATGGGTGTGTGTTACGTTACATTAACTAGTAGGAGTGAGAAAAACATCACGGGGTGGTGCGCATTGTATGGGTGTGTGTTACGTTACATTCACTAGTAGGAGTGAGAAAAACATCACGGGGTGGTGCGCATTGTATGGGTGTGTGTTACATTGCATTCACTAGTAGGAGTGAGAAAAACATCACGGGGTGGTGCGCATTGTATGGGTGTGTGTTACATTAGATTCACTAGTAGCAGTGAGAAAAACATCTCGGGGTGGTGCGCATTGTATGGGTGTGTGTTACATTACATTCACTAGTAGGAGTGAGAAAAACATCACGGGGTGGTGCGCATTGTATGGGTGTGTGTTACATTACATTCACTAGTAGGAGTGAGAAAAACATCACGGGGTGGTGCCCATTGTATGGGTGTGTGTTACATTAGATTCACTAGTAGGAGTGAGAAAAACATCACGGGGTGGTGCCCATTGTATGGGTGTGTGTTACATTACATTCACTAGTAGGAGTGAGAAAAACATCACGGGGTGGTGCGCATTGTATGGGTGTGTGTTACATTAGATTCACTAGTAGGAGTGAGAAAAACATCACGGGGTGGTGCGCATTGTATGGGTGTGTGTTACATTAGATTCACTAGTAGCAGTGAGAAAAACATCACGGGGTGGTGCGCATTGTATGGGTTTGTGTTACATTAGATTCACTAGTAGCAGTGAGAAAAACATCACGGGGTGGTGCGCATTGTATGGGTGTGTGTTACATTAGATTCACTAGAAGGAGTGAGAAAAACATCACGGGGTGGTGCGCATTGTATGGGTGTGTGTTACATTACATTCACTAGTAGGAGTGAGAAAAACATCACGGGGTGGTGTGCATTGTATGGGTGTGTGTTACATTACATTCACTAGTAGGAGTGAGAAAAACATCACGGGGTGGTGCGCATTGTATGGGTGTGTGTTACATTACATTCACTAGTAGGAGTGAGAAAAACATCACGGGGTGGTGCGCATTGTTTGGGTGTGTGTTACGTTACATTCACTAGTAGGAGTGAGAAAAACATCACGGGGTGGTGCGCATTGTATGGGTGTGTGTTACGTTACATTCACTAGTAGGAGTGAGAAAAACATCACGGGGTGGTGCGCAGTGTATTGGTGTGTGTTACGTTACATTCACTAGTAGGAGTGAGAAAAACAACACGGGGTGGTGCGCATTGCATGGGTGTGTGTTACGTTACATTCACTAGTAGGAGTGAGAAAAACATCACGGGGTGGTGCGCATTGTATGGGTGTGTGTTACGTTACATTCACTAGTAGGAGTGAGAAAAACATCACGGGGTGGTGCGCATTGTATGGGTGTGTGTTACGTTACATTCACTAGTAGGAGTGAGAAAAACATCACGGGGTGGTGCGCATTGTATGGGTGTGTGTTACGTTACATTAACTAGTAGGAGTGAGAAAAACATCACGGGGTGGTGCGCATTGTATGGGTGTGTGTTACGTTACATTCACTAGTAGGAGTGAGAAAAACATCACGGGGTGGTGCGCATTGTATGGGTGTGTGTTACATTGCATTCACTAGTAGGAGTGAGAAAAACATCACGGGGTGGTGCGCATTGTATGGGTGTGTGTTACATTAGATTCACTAGTAGCAGTGAGAAAAACATCTCGGGGTGGTGCGCATTGTATGGGTGTGTGTTACATTACATTCACTAGTAGGAGTAAGAAAAACATCACGGGGTGGTGCGCATTGTATGGGTGTGTGTTACATTACATTCACTAGTAGGAGTGAGAAAAACATCACGGGGTGGTGCGCATTGTATGGGTGTGTGTTACATTACTTTCACTAGTAGGAGTGAGAAAATCATCACGGGGTGGTGCGCATTGTATGGGTGTGTGTTACGTTACATTCACTAGTAGGAGTGAGAAAAACAACACGGGGTGGTGCGCATTGTATGGGTGTGTGTTACGTTACATTCACTAGTAGGAGTGAGAAAAACATCACGGGGTGGTGCGCATTGTATGGGTGTGTGTTACGTTACATTCACTAGTAGGAGTGAGAAAAACATCACGGGGTGGTGCGCATTGTATGGGTGTGTGTTACGTTACATTCACTAGTAGGAGTGAGAAAAACATCACGGGGTGGTGCGCATTGTATGGGTGTGTGTTACGTTACATTAACTAGTAGGAGTGAGAAAAACATCACGGGGTGGTGCGCATTGTATGGGTGTGTGTTACGTTACATTCACTAGTAGGAGTGAGAAAAACATCACGGGGTGGTGCGCATTGTATGGGTGTGTGTTACGTTACTTTCACTATTAGGAGTGAGAAAATCATCACGGGGTGGTGCGCATTGTATGGGTGTGTGTTACGTTACATTCACTAGTAGGAGTGAGAAAAACATCACGGTGTGGTGCGCATTGTATGGGTGTGTGTTACGTTACATTCACTAGTAGGAGTGAGAAAAACATCACGGGGTGGTGCGCATTGTATGGGTGTGTGTTACGTTACATTCACTAGTAGGAGTGAGAAAAACATCACGTGGTGGTGCGCATTGTATGGGTGTGTGTTACGTTACATTCACTAGTAGGAGTGAGAAAAACATCACGGGGTGGTGCGCATTGTATGGGTGTGTGTTACATTAGATTCACTAGTAGGAGTGAGAAAAACATCACGTGGTGGTGCGCATTGTATGGGTGTGTGTTACATTAGATTCACTAGTAGGAGTGAGAAAAACATCACGGGGTGGTGCGCATTGTATGGGTGTGTGTTACATTACATTCACTAGTAGCAGTGAGAAAAACATCACGGGGTGGTGCGCATTGTATGGGTGTGTGTTACATTACATTCACTAGTAGGAGTGAGAAAAACGTCACGGGGTGGTGCGCATTGTACGGGTGTGTGTTACATTACATTCACTAGTAGGAGTGAGAAAAACATCACGGGGTGGTGCGCATTGTATGGGTGTGTGTTACATTACATTCACTAGTAGCAGTGAGAAAAACATCACGGGGTGGTGCGCATTGTATGGGTGTGTGTTACATTACATTCACTAGTAGGAGTGAGAAAAACGTCACGGGGTGGTGCGCATTGTACGGGTGTGTGTTACATTACATTCACTAGTAGGAGTGAGAAAAACGTCACGGGTTGGTGCGCATTGTACGGGTGTGTGTTACATTACATTCACTAGTAGGAGTGAGAAAAACATCACGGGGTGGTGCGCATTGTACGGGTGTGTGTTACATTACATTCACTAGTAGGAGTGAGAAAAACATCACGGGGTGGTGCGCATTGTATGGGTGTGTGTTACATTACATCACTAGTAGGAGTGAGAAAAACATCACGGGGTGGTGCGCATTGTATGGGTGTGTGTTACATTGCATTCACTAGTAGGAGTGAGAAAAACATCACGGGGTGGTGCGCATTGTATGGGTGTGTGTTACATTAGATTCACTAGTAGCAGTGAGAAAAACATCTCGGGGTGGTGCGCATTGTATGGGTGTGTGTTACATTACATTCACTAGTAGGAGTAAGAAAAACATCACGGGGTGGTGCGCATTGTATGGGTGTGTGTTACATTACATTCACTAGTAGGAGTGAGAAAAACATCACGGGGTGGTGCGCATTGTATGGGTGTGTGTTACATTACTTTCACTAGTAGGAGTGAGAAAATCATCACGGGGTGGTGCGCACTGTATGGGTGTGTGTTACGTTACATTCACTAGTAGGAGTGAGAAAAACAACACGGGGTGGTGCGCATTGTATGGGTGTGTGTTACGTTACATTCACTAGTAGGAGTGAGAAAAACATCACGGGGTGGTGCGCATTGTATGGGTGTGTGTTACGTTACATTCACTAGTAGGAGTGAGAAAAACATCACGGGGTGGTGCGCATTGTATGGGTGTGTGTTACGTTACATTCACTAGTAGGAGTGAGAAAAACATCACGGGGTGGTGCGCATTGTATGGGTGTGTGTTACGTTACATTAACTAGTAGGAGTGAGAAAAACATCACGGGGTGGTGCGCATTGTATGGGTGTGTGTTACGTTACATTCACTAGTAGGAGTGAGAAAAACATCACGGGGTGGTGCGCATTGTATGGGTGTGTGTTACGTTACTTTCACTATTAGGAGTGAGAAAATCATCACGGGGTGGTGCGCATTGTATGGGTGTGTGTTACGTTACATTCACTAGTAGGAGTGAGAAAAACATCACGGTGTGGTGCGCATTGTATGGGTGTGTGTTACGTTACATTCACTAGTAGGAGTGAGAAAAACATCACGGGGTGGTGCGCATTGTATGGGTGTGTGTTACGTTACATTCACTAGTAGGAGTGAGAAAAACATCACGTGGTGGTGCGCATTGTATGGGTGTGTGTTACGTTACATTCACTAGTAGGAGTGAGAAAAACATCACGGGGTGGTGCGCATTGTATGGGTGTGTGTTACATTAGATTCACTAGTAGGAGTGAGAAAAACATCACGTGGTGGTGCGCATTGTATGGGTGTGTGTTACATTAGATTCACTAGTAGGAGTGAGAAAAACATCACGGGGTGGTGCGCATTGTATGGGTGTGTGTTACATTACATTCACTAGTAGCAGTGAGAAAAACATCACGGGGTGGTGCGCATTGTATGGGTGTGTGTTACATTACATTCACTAGTAGGAGTGAGAAAAACGTCACGGGGTGGTGCGCATTGTACGGGTGTGTGTTACATTACATTCACTAGTAGGAGTGAGAAAAACGTCACGGGTTGGTGCGCATTGTATGGGTGTGTGTTACATTAGATTCACTAGTAGCAGTGAGAAAAACGTCACGGGGTGGTGCGCATTGTACAGGTGTGTGTTACATTAGATTCACTAGTAGGAGTGAGAAAAACGTCACGGGTTGGTGCGCATTGTACGGGTGTGTGTTACATTACATTCACTAGTAGGAGTGAGAAAAACATCACGGGGTGGTGCGCATTGTACGGGTGTGTATTACATTACATTCACAAGTAGGAGTGAGAAAAACATCACGGGGTGGTGCGCATTGTATGGGTGTGTGTTACATTACATTCACTAGTAGGAGTGAGAAAAACATCACGGGGTGGTGCGCATTGTATGGGTGTGTGTTACATTGCATTCACTAGTAGGAGTGAGAAAAACATCACGGGGTGGGGGGCATCGTATGGGTGTGTGTTACATTGCATTCACTAGTAGGAGTGAGAAAAACATCACGGGGTGGTGCGCATCGTATGGGTGTGTGTTACATTACATTCACTAGTAGGAGTAAGAAAAACATCACGGGGTGGTGCGCATTGTATGGGTGTGTGTTACATTACATTCACTAGTAGGAGTGAGAAAAACATCACGGGGTGGTGCGCATTGTATGGGTGTGTGTTACATTACTTTCACTAGTAGGAGTGAGAAAATCATCACGGGGTGGTGCGCATTGTATGGGTGTGTGTTACATTAGATTGACTAGTAGGAGTGAGAAAAACATCACGGGGTGGGGCGCATTGTATGGGTGTGTGTTACATTAGATTCATTAGTAGCAGTGAGAAAAACATCACGGGGTGGTGCGCATTGTATGGGTGTGTGTTACATTAGATTCACTAGTAGCAGTGAGAAAAACATCACGGGGTGGTGCGCCATGTATGGGTGTGTGTTACATTAGATTCACTAGTAGCAGTGAGAAAAACATCACGGGGTGGTGTGCCTTGTATGGGTGTATGTTACATTACATTCAAGAGTAGGAGTGAGAAAAACATCACGGGGTGGTGCGCATTGTATGGGTGTGTGTTACATTACTTTCACTAGTAGGAGTGAGAAAATCATCACGGGGTGGTGCGCACTGTATGGGTGTGTGTTACAATACATACACTAGTAGGAGTGAGAAAAACATCACGGGGTGGTGCGCATTGTATGGGTGTGTGTTACATTACATTCACTAGTAGGAGTGATATAAACATCACGGGGTGGTGCCCATTGTATGGGTGTGTGTTACATTACATTCACTAGTAGGCGTGAGATAAACATCACGGGGTGGTGCGCATTGTATGGGTGTGTGTTACATTACATTCACTAGTAGGAGTGAGAAAAACATCACGGGGTGGTGCGCACTGTATGGGTGTGTGTTACATTACATTCTCTAGTAGGAGTGAGAAAAACATCACGGGGTGGTGCGCATTGTATGGGTGTGTGTTACATTAGATTCACTAGTAGGAGTGAGAAAAACATCACGGGGTGGTGCGCATTGTATGGGTGTGTGTTACATTAGATTCACTAGTAGGAGTGAGAAAAACATCACGGGGTGGTGCGCATTGTATGGGTGTGTGTTACATTAGATTCACTAGTAGCAGTGAGAAAAACATCACGGGGTGGTGCGCATTGTATGGGTGTGTGTTACATTACATTCACTAGTAGGAGTGAGAAAAACATCACGGGGTGGTGCGCATTGTATGGGTGTGTGTTACATTACATTCACTAGTAGGAGTGAGAAAAACATCACGGGGTGGTGCGCATTGTATGGGTGTGTGTTACATTACATTCACTAGTAGGAGTGAGAAAAACATCACGGGGTGGTGCGCATTGTTTGGGTGTGTGTTACGTTACATTCACTAGTAGGAGTGAGAAAAACATCACGGGGTGGTGCGCATTGTATGGGTGTGTGTTACGTTACATTCACTAGTAGGAGTGAGAAAAACATCACGGGGTGGTGCGCATTGTATTGGTGTGTGTTACGTTACATTCACTAGTAGGAGTGAGAAAAACAACACGGGGTGGTGCGCATTGTATGGGTGTGTGTTACGTTACATTCACTAGTAGGAGTGAGAAAAACATCACGGGGTGGTGCGCATTGTATGGGTGTGTGTTACGTTACATTCACTAGTAGGAGTGAGAAAAACATCACGGGGTGGTGCGCATTGTATGGGTGTGTGTTACGTTACATTCACTAGTAGGAGTGAGAAAAACATCACGGGGTGGTGCGCATTGTATGGGTGTGTGTTACGTTACATTAACTAGTAGGAGTGAGAAAAACATCACGGGGTGGTGCGCATTGTATGGGTGTGTGTTACGTTACATTCACTAGTAGGAGTGAGAAAAACATCACGGGGTGGTGCGCATTGTATGGGTGTGTGTTACGTTACTTTCACTATTAGGAGTGAGAAAATCATCACGGGGTGGTGCGCATTGTATGGGTGTGTGTTACGTTACATTCACTAGTAGGAGTGAGAAAAACATCACGGTGTGGTGCGCATTGTATGGGTGTGTGTTACGTTACATTCACTAGTAGGAGTGAGAAAAACATCACGGGGTGGTGCGCATTGTATGGGTGTGTGTTACGTTACATTCACTAGTAGGAGTGAGAAAAACATCACGTGGTGGTGCGCATTGTATGGGTGTGTGTTACGTTACATTCACTAGTAGGAGTGAGAAAAACATCACGGGGTGGTGCGCATTGTATGGGTGTGTGTTACATTAGATTCACTAGTAGGAGTGAGAAAAACATCATGTGGTGGTGCGCATTGTATGGGTGTGTGTTACATTAGATTCACTAGTAGGAGTGAGAAAAACATCACGGGATGGTGCGCATTGTATGGGTGTGTGTTACATTACATTCACTAGTAGCAGTGAGAAAAACATCACGGGTGGTGCGCATTGTATGGGTGTGTGTTACATTACATTCACTAGTAGGAGTGAGAAAAACGTCACGGGGTGGTGCGCATTGTACGGGTGTGTGTTACATTACATTCACTAGTAGGAGTGAGAAAAACGTCACGGGGTGGTGCGCATTGTATGGGTGTGTGTTACATTAGATTCACTAGTAGCAGTGAGAAAAACGTCACGGGGTGGTGCGCATTGTACGGGTGTGTGTTACATTAGATTCACTAGTAGGAGTGAGAAAAACGTCACGGGTTGGTGCGCATTGTACGGGTGTGTGTTACATTACATTCACTAGTAGGAGTGAGAAAAACATCACGGGGTGGTGCGCATTGTACGGGTGTGTGTTACATTACATTCACTAGTAGGAGTGAGAAAAACATCAGGGGGTGGTGCGCATTGTATGGGTGTGTGTTACATTACATTCACTAGTAGGAGTGAGAAAAACATCACGGAGTGGTGCGCATTGTATGGGTGTGTGTTACATTGCATTCACTAGTAGGAGTGAGAAAAACATCACGGGGTGGTGCGCATTGTATGGGTGTGTGTTACATTAGATTCACTAGTAGCAGTGAGAAAAACATCTCGGGGTGGTGCGCATTGTATGGGTGTGTGTTACATTACATTCACTAGTAGGAGTAAGAAAAACATCACGGGGTGGTGCGCATTGTATGGGTGTGTGTTACATTACATTCACTAGTAGGAGTGAGAAAAACATCACGGGGTGGTGCGCATTGTATGGGTGTGTGTTACATTGCATTCACTAGTAGGAGTGAGAAAAACATCACGGGGTGGTGCGCATTGTATGGGTGTGTGTTACATTAGATTCACTAGTAGCAGTGAGAAAAACATCTCGGGGTGGTGCGCATTGTATGGGTGTGTGTTACATTACATTCACTAGTAGGAGTAAGAAAAACATCACGGGGTGGTGCGCATTGTATGGGTGTGTGTTATATTACATTCACTAGTAGGAGTGAGAAAAACATCACGGGGTGGTGCGCATTGTATGGGTGTGTGTTACATTACTTTCACTAGTAGGAGTGAGAAAATCATCACGGGGTGGTGCGCACTGTATGGGTGTGTGTTACGTTACATTCACTAGTAGGAGTGAGAAAAACAACACGGGGTGGTGCGCATTGTATGGGTGTGTGTTACGTTACATTCACTAGTAGGAGTGAGAAAAACATCACGGGGTGGTGCGCATTGTATGGGTGTGTGTTACGTTACATTCACTAGTAGGAGTGAGAAAAACATCACGGGGTGGTGCGCATTGTATGGGTGTGTGTTACGTTACATTCACTAGTAGGAGTGAGAAAAACATCACGGGGTGGTGCGCATTGTATGGGTGTGTGTTACGTTACATTAACTAGTAGGAGTGAGAAAAACATCACGGGGTGGTGCGCATTGTATGGGTGTGTGTTACGTTACATTCACTAGTAGGAGTGAGAAAAACATCACGGGGTGGTGCGCATTGTATGGGTGTGTGTTACGTTACTTTCACTATTAGGAGTGAGAAAATCATCACGGGGTGGTGCGCATTGTATGGGTGTGTGTTACGTTACATTCACTAGTAGGAGTGAGAAAAACATCACGGTGTGGTGCGCATTGTATGGGTGTGTGTTACGTTACATTCACTAGTAGGAGTGAGAAAAACATCACGGGGTGGTGCGCATTGTATGGGTGTGTGTTACGTTACATTCACTAGTAGGAGTGAGAAAAACATCACGTGGTGGTGCGCATTGTATGGGTGTGTGTTACGTTACATTCACTAGTAGGAGTGAGAAAAACATCACGGGGTGGTGCGCATTGTATGGGTGTGTGTTACATTAGATTCACTAGTAGGAGTGAGAAAAACATCACGTGGTGGTGCGCATTGTATGGGTGTGTGTTACATTAGATTCACTAGTAGGAGTGAGAAAAACATCACGGGGTGGTGCGCATTGTATGGGTGTGTGTTACATTACATTCACTAGTAGCAGTGAGAAAAACATCACGGGGTGGTGCGCATTGTATGGGTGGGTGTTACATTACATTCACTAGTAGGAGTGAGAAAAACGTCACGGGGTGGTGCGCATTGTACGGGTGTGTGTTACATTACATTCACTAGTAGGAGTGAGAAAAACTTCACGGGTTGGTGCGCATTGTATGGGTGTGTGTTACATTAGATTCACTAGTAGCAGTGAGAAAAACGTCACGGGGTGGTGCGCATTGTACGGGTGTGTGTTACATTAGATTCACTAGTAGGAGTGAGAAAAACGTCACGGGTTGGTGCGCATTGTACGGGTGTGTGTTACATTACATTCACTAGTAGGAGTGAGAAAAACATCACGGGGTGGTGCGCATTGTACGGGTGTGTATTACATTACATTCACAAGTAGGAGTGAGAAAAACATCACGGGGTGGTGCGCATTGTATGGGTGTGTGTTACATTACATTCACTAGTAGGAGTGAGAAAAACATCACGGGGTGGTGCGCATTGTATGGGTGTGTGTTACATTGCATTCACTAGTAGGAGTGAGAAAAACATCACGGGGTGGTGCGCATCGTATGGGTGTGTGTTACATTGCATTCACTAGTAGGAGTGAGAAAAACATCACGGGGTGGTGCGCATCGTATGGGTGTGTGTTACATTACATTCACTAGTAGGAGTAAGAAAAACATCACGGGGTGGTGCGCATTGTATGGGTGTGTGTTACATTACATTCACTAGTAGGAGTGAGAAAAACATCACGGCGTGGTGCGCATTGTATGGGTGTGTGTTACATTACTTTCACTAGTAGGAGTGAGAAAATCATCACGGGGTGGTGCGCATTGTATGGGTGTGTGTTACATTAGATTGACTAGTAGGAGTGAGAAAAACATCACGGGGTGGGGCGCATTGTATGGGTGTGTGTTACATTAGATTCATTAGTAGCAGTGAGAAAAGCATCACGGGGTGGTGCGCATTGTATGGGTGTGTGTTACATTAGATTCACTAGTAGCAGTGAGAAAAACATCACGGGGTGGTGCGCCTTGTATGGGTGTGTGTTACATTAGATTCACTAGTAGCAGTGAGAAATACATCACGGGGTGGTGTGCCTTGTATGGGTGTATGTTACATTACATTCACTAGTAGCAGTGAGAAAAACATCACGGGGTTGTGCGCATTGTATGGGTGTGTGTTACATTAGATTCACTAGTAGGAGTGAGAAAAACATCACGGGGTGGTGCGCATTGTATGGGTGTGTGTTACATTACATTCACTAGTAGGAGTGAGAAAAACATCACGGGGTGGTGCGCATTGTATGGGTGTGTGTTACATTACATTCAAGAGTAGGAGTGAGAAAAACATCACGGGGTGGTGCGCATTGTATGGGTGTGTGTTACATTACTTTCACTAGTAGGAGTGAGAAAATCATCACGGGGTGGTGCGCACTGTATGGGTGTGTGTTACAATACATACACTAGTAGGAGTGAGAAAAACATCACGGGGTGGTGCGCATTGTATGGGTGTGTGTTACATTACATTCACTAGTAGGAGTGATATAAACATCACGGGGTGGTGCCCATTGTATGGGTGTGTGTTACATTACATTCACTAGTAGGCGTGAGATAAACATCACGGGGTGGTGCGCATTGTATGGGTGTGTGTTACATTACATTCACTAGTAGGAGTGAGAAAAACATCACGGGGTGGTGCGCACTGTATGGGTGTGTGTTACATTACATTCTCTAGTAGGAGTGAGAAAAACATCACGGGGTGGTGCGCATTGTATGGGTGTGTGTTACATTAGATTCACTAGTAGGAGTGAGAAAAACATCACGGGGTGGTGCGCATTGTATGGGTGTGTGTTACATTAGATTCACTAGTAGGAGTGAGAAAAACATCACGGGGTGGTGCGCATTGTATGGGTGTGTGTTACATTAGATTCACTAGTAGCAGTGAGAAAAACATCACGGGGTGGTGCGCATTGTATGGGTGTGTGTTACATTACATTCACTAGTAGGAGTGAGAAAAACATCACGGGGTGGTGCGCATTGTATGGGTGTGTGTTACATTACATTCACTAGTAGGAGTGAGAAAAACATCACGGGGTGGTGCGCATTGTATGGGTGTGTGTTACATTACATTCACTAGTAGGAGTGAGAAAAACATCACGGGGTGGTGCGCATTGTTTGGGTGTGTGTTACGTTACATTCACTAGTAGGAGTGAGAAAAACATCACGGGGTGGTGCGCATTGTATGGGTGTGTGTTACGTTACATTCACTAGTAGGAGTGAGAAAAACATCACGGGGTGGTGCGCATTGTATTGGTGTGTGTTACGTTACATTCACTAGTAGGAGTGAGAAAAACAACACGGGGTGGTGCGCATTGTATGGGTGTGTGTTACGTTACATTCACTAGTAGGAGTGAGAAAAACATCACGGGGTGGTGCGCATTGTATGGGTGTGTGTTACGTTACATTCACTAGTAGGAGTGAGAAAAACATCACGGGGTGGTGCGCATTGTATGGGTGTGTGTTACGTTACATTCACTAGTAGGAGTGAGAAAAACATCACGGGGTGGTGCGCATTGTATGGGTGTGTGTTACGTTACATTAACTAGTAGGAGTGAGAAAAACATCACGGGGTGGTGCGCATTGTATGGGTGTGTGTTACGTTACATTCACTAGTAGGAGTGAGAAAAACATCACGGGGTGGTGCGCATTGTATGGGTGTGTGTTACGTTACTTTCACTATTAGGAGTGAGAAAATCATCACGGGGTGGTGCGCATTGTATGGGTGTGTGTTACGTTACATTCACTAGTAGGAGTGAGAAAAACATCACGGTGTGGTGCGCATTGTATGGGTGTGTGTTACGTTACATTCACTAGTAGGAGTGAGAAAAACATCACGGGGTGGTGCGCATTGTATGGGTGTGTGTTACGTTACATTCACTAGTAGGAGTGAGAAAAACATCACGGGGTGGTGCGCACTGTATGGGTGTGTGTTACAATACATACACTAGTAGGAGTGAGAAAAACATCACGGGGTGGTGCGCATTGTATGGGTGTGTGTTACATTACATTCACTAGTAGGAGTGATATAAACATCACGGGGTGGTGCCCATTGTATGGGTGTGTGTTACATTACATTCACTAGTAGGCGTGAGATAAACATCACGGGGTGGTGCGCATTGTATGGGTGTGTGTTACATTACATTCACTAGTAGGAGTGAGAAAAACATCACGGGGTGGTGCGCACTGTATGGGTGTGTGTTACATTACATTCTCTAGTAGGAGTGAGAAAAACATCACGGGGTGGTGCGCATTGTATGGGTGTGTGTTACATTAGATTCACTAGTAGGAGTGAGAAAAACATCACGGGGTGGTGCGCATTGTATGGGTGTGTGTTACATTAGATTCACTAGTAGGAGTGAGAAAAACATCACGGGGTGGTGCGCATTGTATGGGTGTGTGTTACATTAGATTCACTAGTAGCAGTGAGAAAAACATCACGGGGTGGTGCGCATTGTATGGGTGTGTGTTACATTACATTCACTAGTAGGAGTGAGAAAAACATCACGGGGTGGTGCGCATTGTATGGGTGTGTGTTACATTACATTCACTAGTAGGAGTGAGAAAAACATCACGGGGTGGTGCGCATTGTATGGGTGTGTGTTACATTACATTCACTAGTAGGAGTGAGAAAAACATCACGGGGTGGTGCGCATTGTTTGGGTGTGTGTTACGTTACATTCACTAGTAGGAGTGAGAAAAACATCACGGGGTGGTGCGCATTGTATGGGTGTGTGTTACGTTACATTCACTAGTAGGAGTGAGAAAAACATCACGGGGTGGTGCGCATTGTATTGGTGTGTGTTACGTTACATTCACTAGTAGGAGTGAGAAAAACAACACGGGGTGGTGCGCATTGTATGGGTGTGTGTTACGTTACATTCACTAGTAGGAGTGAGAAAAACATCACGGGGTGGTGCGCATTGTATGGGTGTGTGTTACGTTACATTCACTAGTAGGAGTGAGAAAAACATCACGGGGTGGTGCGCATTGTATGGGTGTGTGTTACGTTACATTCACTAGTAGGAGTGAGAAAAACATCACGGGGTGGTGCGCATTGTATGGGTGTGTGTTACGTTACATTAACTAGTAGGAGTGAGAAAAACATCACGGGGTGGTGCGCATTGTATGGGTGTGTGTTACGTTACATTCACTAGTAGGAGTGAGAAAAACATCACGGGGTGGTGCGCATTGTATGGGTGTGTGTTACGTTACTTTCACTATTAGGAGTGAGAAAATCATCACGGGGTGGTGCGCATTGTATGGGTGTGTGTTACGTTACATTCACTAGTAGGAGTGAGAAAAACATCACGGTGTGGTGCGCATTGTATGGGTGTGTGTTACGTTACATTCACTAGTAGGAGTGAGAAAAACATCACGGGGTGGTGCGCATTGTATGGGTGTGTGTTACGTTACATTCACTAGTAGGAGTGAGAAAAACATCACGTGGTGGTGCGCATTGTATGGGTGTGTGTTACGTTACATTCACTAGTAGGAGTGAGAAAAACATCACGGGGTGGTGCGCATTGTATGGGTGTGTGTTACATTAGATTCACTAGTAGGAGTGAGAAAAACATCATGTGGTGGTGCGCATTGTATGGGTGTGTGTTACATTAGATTCACTAGTAGGAGTGAGAAAAACATCACGGGATGGTGCGCATTGTATGGGTGTGTGTTACATTACATTCACTAGTAGCAGTGAGAAAAACATCACGGGGTGGTGCGCATTGTATGGGTGTGTGTTACATTACATTCACTAGTAGGAGTGAGAAAAACGTCACGGGGTGGTGCGCATTGTACGGGTGTGTGTTACATTACATTCACTAGTAGGAGTGAGAAAAACGTCACGGGGTGGTGCGCATTGTATGGGTGTGTGTTACATTAGATTCACTAGTAGCAGTGAGAAAAACGTCACGGGGTGGTGCGCATTGTACGGGTGTGTGTTACATTAGATTCACTAGTAGGAGTGAGAAAAACGTCACGGGTTGGTGCGCATTGTACGGGTGTGTGTTACATTACATTCACTAGTAGGAGTGAGAAAAACATCACGGGGTGGTGCGCATTGTACGGGTGTGTGTTACATTACATTCACTAGTAGGAGTGAGAAAAACATCAGGGGGTGGTGCGCATTGTATGGGTGTGTGTTACATTACATTCACTAGTAGGAGTGAGAAAAACATCACGGAGTGGTGCGCATTGTATGGGTGTGTGTTACATTGCATTCACTAGTAGGAGTGAGAAAAACATCACGGGGTGGTGCGCATTGTATGGGTGTGTGTTACATTAGATTCACTAGTAGCAGTGAGAAAAACATCTCGGGGTGGTGCGCATTGTATGGGTGTGTGTTACATTACATTCACTAGTAGGAGTAAGAAAAACATCACGGGGTGGTGCGCATTGTATGGGTGTGTGTTACATTACATTCACTAGTAGGAGTGAGAAAAACATCACGGGGTGGTGCGCATTGTATGGGTGTGTGTTACATTGCATTCACTAGTAGGAGTGAGAAAAACATCACGGGGTGGTGCGCATTGTATGGGTGTGTGTTACATTAGATTCACTAGTAGCAGTGAGAAAAACATCTCGGGGTGGTGCGCATTGTATGGGTGTGTGTTACATTACATTCACTAGTAGGAGTAAGAAAAACATCACGGGGTGGTGCGCATTGTATGGGTGTGTGTTACATTACATTCACTAGTAGGAGTGAGAAAAACATCACGGGGTGGTGCGCATTGTATGGGTGTGTGTTACATTACTTTCACTAGTAGGAGTGAGAAAATCATCACGGGGTGGTGCGCACTGTATGGGTGTGTGTTACGTTACATTCACTAGTAGGAGTGAGAAAAACAACACGGGGTGGTGCGCATTGTATGGGTGTGTGTTACGTTACATTCACTAGTAGGAGTGAGAAAAACATCACGGGGTGGTGCGCATTGTATGGGTGTGTGTTACATTACATTCACTAGTAGGAGTGAGAAAAACATCACGGGGTGGTGCGCATTGTATGGGTGTGTGTTACGTTACATTCACTAGTAGGAGTGAGAAAAACATCACGGGGTGGTGCGCATTGTATGGGTGTGTGTTACGTTACATTAACTAGTAGGAGTGAGAAAAACATCACGGGGTGGTGCGCATTGTATGGGTGTGTGTTACGTTACATTCACTAGTAGGAGTGAGAAAAACATCACGGGGTGGTGCGCATTGTATGGGTGTGTGTTACGTTACTTTCACTATTAGGAGTGAGAAAATCATCACGGGGTGGTGCGCATTGTATGGGTGTGTGTTACGTTACATTCACTAGTAGGAGTGAGAAAAACATCACGGTGTGGTGCGCATTGTATGGGTGTGTGTTACGTTACATTCACTAGTAGGAGTGAGAAAAACATCACGGGGTGGTGCGCATTGTATGGGTGTGTGTTACGTTACATTCACTAGTAGGAGTGAGAAAAACATCACGTGGTGGTGCGCATTGTATGGGTGTGTGTTACGTTACATTCACTAGTAGGAGTGAGAAAAACATCACGGGGTGGTGCGCATTGTATGGGTGTGTGTTACATTAGATTCACTAGTAGGAGTGAGAAAAACATCACGTGGTGGTGCGCATTGTATGGGTGTGTGTTACATTAGATTCACTAGTAGGAGTGAGAAAAACATCACGGGGTGGTGCGCATTGTATGGGTGTGTGTTACATTACATTCACTAGTAGCAGTGAGAAAAACATCACGGGGTGGTGCGCATTGTATGGGTGTGTGTTACATTACATTCACTAGTAGGAGTGAGAAAAACGTCACGGGGTGGTGCGCATTGTACGGGTGTGTGTTACATTACATTCACTAGTAGGAGTGAGAAAAACGTCACGGGTTGGTGCGCATTGTATGGGTGTGTGTTACATTAGATTCACTAGTAGCAGTGAGAAAAACGTCACGGGGTGGTGCGCATTGTACGGGTGTGTGTTACATTAGATTCACTAGTAGGAGTGAGAAAAACGTCACGGGTTGGTGCGCATTGTACGGGTGTGTGTTACATTACATTCACTAGTAGAAGTGAGAAAAACATCACGGGGTGGTGCGCATTGTACGGGTGTGTATTACATTACATTCACAAGTAGGAGTGAGAAAAACATCACGGGGTGGTGCGCATTGTATGGGTGTGTGTTACATTACATTCACTAGTAGGAGTGAGAAAAACATCACGGGGTGGTGCGCATTGTATGGGTGTGTGTTACATTGCATTCACTAGTAGGAGTGAGAAAAACATCACGGGGTGGTGCGCATCGTATGGGTGTGTGTTACATTGCATTCACTAGTAGGAGTGAGAAAAACATCACGGGGTGGTGCGCATCGTATGGGTGTGTGTTACATTACATTCACTAGTAGGAGTAAGAAAAACATCACGGGGTGGTGCGCATTGTATGGGTGTGTGTTACATTACATTCACTAGTAGGAGTGAGAAAAACATCACGGGGTGGTGCGCATTGTATGGGTGTGTGTTACATTACTTTCACTAGTAGGAGTGAGAAAATCATCACGGGGTGGTGCGCATTGTATGGGTGTGTGTTACATTAGATTGACTAGTAGGAGTGAGAAAAACATCACGGGGTGGGGCGCATTGTATGGGTGTGTGTTACATTAGATTCATTAGTAGCAGTGAGAAAAACATCACGGGGTGGTTCGCATTGTATGGGTGTGTGTTACATTAGATTCACTAGTAGCAGTGAGAAAAACATCACGGGGTGGTGCGCCTTGTATGGGTGTGTGTTACATTAGATTCACTAGTAGCAGTGAGAAATACATCACGGGGTGGTGTGCCTTGTATGGGTGTATGTTACATTACATTCACTAGTAGCAGTGAGAAAAACATCACGGGGTGGTGCGCATTGTATGGGTGTGTGTTACATTAGATTCACTAGTAGGAGTGAGAAAAACATCACGGGGTGGTGCGCATTGTATGGGTGTGTGTTACATTACATTCACTAGTAGGAGTGAGAAAAACATCACGGGGTGGTGCGCATTGTATGGGTGTGTGTTACATTACATTCAAGAGTAGGAGTGAGAAAAACATCACGGGGTGGTGCGCATTGTATGGGTGTGTGTTACATTACTTTCACTAGTAGGAGTGAGAAAATCATCACGGGGTGGTGCGCACTGTATGGGTGTGTGTTACAATACATACACTAGTAGGAGTGAGAAAAACATCACGGGGTGGTGCGCATTGTATGGGTGTGTGTTACATTACATTCACTAGTAGGAGTGATATAAACATCACGGGGTGGTGCCCATTGTATGGGTGTGTGTTACATTACATTCACTAGTAGGCGTGAGATAAACATCACGGGGTGGTGCGCATTGTATGGGTGTGTGTTACATTACATTCACTAGTAGGAGTGAGAAAAACATCACGGGGTGGTGCGCACTGTATGGGTGTGTGTTACATTACATTCTCTAGTAGGAGTGAGAAAAACATCACGGGGTGGTGCGCATTGTATGGGTGTGTGTTACATTAGATTCACTAGTAGGAGTGAGAAAAACATCACGGGGTGGTGCGCATTGTATGGGTGTGTGTTACATTAGATTCACTAGTAGGAGTGAGAAAAACATCACGGGGTGGTGCGCATTGTATGGGTGTGTGTTACATTAGATTCACTAGTAGCAGTGAGAAAAACATCACGGGGTGGTGCGCATTGTATGGGTGTGTGTTACATTACATTCACTAGTAGGAGTGAGAAAAACATCACGGGGTGGTGCGCATTGTATGGGTGTGTGTTACATTACATTCACTAGTAGGAGTGAGAAAAACATCACGGGGTGGTGCGCATTGTATGGGTGTGTGTTACATTACATTCACTAGTAGGAGTGAGAAAAACATCACGGGGTGGTGCGCATTGTTTGGGTGTGTGTTACGTTACATTCACTAGTAGGAGTGAGAAAAACATCACGGGGTGGTGCGCATTGTATGGGTGTGTGTTACGTTACATTCACTAGTAGGAGTGAGAAAAACATCACGGGGTGGTGCGCATTGTATTGGTGTGTGTTACGTTACATTCACTAGTAGGAGTGAGAAAAACAACACGGGGTGGTGCGCATTGTATGGGTGTGTGTTACGTTACATTCACTAGTAGGAGTGAGAAAAACATGACGGGGTGGTGCGCATTGTATGGGTGTGTGTTACGTTACATTCACTAGTAGGAGTGAGAAAAACATCACGGGGTGGTGCGCATTGTATGGGTGTGTGTTACGTTACATTCACTAGTAGGAGTGAGAAAAACATCACGGGGTGGTGCGCATTGTATGGGTGTGTGTTACGTTACATTAACTAGTAGGAGTGAGAAAAACATCACGGGGTGGTGCGCATTGTATGGGTGTGTGTTACGTTACATTCACTAGTAGGAGTGAGAAAAACATCACGGGGTGGTGCGCATTGTATGGGTGTGTGTTACGTTACTTTCACTATTAGGAGTGAGAAAATCATCACGGGGTGGTGCGCATTGTATGGGTGTGTGTTACGTTACATTCACTAGTAGGAGTGAGAAAAACATCACGGTGTGGTGCGCATTGTATGGGTGTGTGTTACGTTACATTCACTAGTAGGAGTGAGAAAAACATCACGGGGTGGTGCGCATTGTATGGGTGTGTGTTACGTTACATTCACTAGTAGGAGTGAGAAAAACATCACGTGGTGGTGCGCATTGTATGGGTGTGTGTTACGTTACATTCACTAGTAGGAGTGAGAAAAACATCACGGGGTGGTGCGCATTGTATCGGTGTGTGTTACATTAGATTCACTAGTAGGAGTGAGAAAAACATCATGTGGTGGTGCGCATTGTATGGGTGTGTGTTACATTAGATTCACTAGTAGGAGTGAGAAAAACATCACGGGATGGTGCGCATTGTATGGGTGTGTGTTACATTACATTCACTAGTAGCAGTGAGAAAAACATCACGGGGTGGTGCGCATTGTATGGGTGTGTGTTACATTACATTCACTAGTAGGAGTGAGAAAAACGTCACGGGGTGGTGCGCATTGTACGGGTGTGTGTTACATTACATTCACTAGTAGGAGTGAGAAAAACGTCACGGGGTGGTGCGCATTGTATGGGTGTGTGTTACATTAGATTCACTAGTAGCAGTGAGAAAAACGTCACGGGGTGGTGCGCATTGTACGGGTGTGTGTTACATTAGATTCACTAGTAGGAGTGAGAAAAACGTCACGGGTTGGTGCGCATTGTACGGGTGTGTGTTACATTACATTCACTAGTAGGAGTGAGAAAAACATCACGGGGAGGTGCGCATTGTACGGGTGTGTGTTACATTACATTCACGAGTAGGAGTGAGAAAAACATCAGGGGGTGGTGCGCATTGTATGGGTGTGTGTTACATTACATTCACTAGTAGGAGTGAGAAAAACATCACGGAGTGGTGCGCATTGTATGGGTGTGTGTTACATTGCATTCACTAGTAGGAGTGAGAAAAACATCACGGGGTGGTGCGCATTGTATGGGTGTGTGTTACATTAGATTCACTAGTAGCAGTGAGAAAAACATCTCGGGGTGGTGCGCATTGTATGGGTGTGTGTTACATTACATTCACTAGTAGGAGTAAGAAAAACATCACGGGGTGGTGCGCATTGTATGGGTGTGTGTTACATTACATTCACTAGTAGGAGTGAGAAAAACATCACGGGGTGGTGCCCATTGTATGGGTGTGTGTTACATTACTTTCACTTGTAGGAGTGAGAAAATCATCACGGGGTGGTGCGCATTGTATGGGTGTGTGTTACGTTACATTCACTAGTAGGAGTGAGAAAAACAACACGGGGTGGTGCGCATTTTATGGGTGTGTGTTACGTTACATTCACTAGTAGGAGTGAGAAATACATCACGGGGTGGTGCGCATTGTATGGGTGTGTGTTACGTTACATTCACTAGTAGGAGTGAGAAAAACATCACGGGGTGGTGCGCATTGTATGTGTGTGTGTTACGTTACATTCACTAGTAGGAGTGAGAAAAACATCACGGGGTGGTGCGCATTGTATGGGTGTGTGTTACGTTACATTAACTAGTAGGAGTGAGAAAAACATCACGGGGTGGTGCGTATTGTATGGGTGTGTGTTACGTTACATTCACTAGTAGGAGTGAGAAAAACATCACGGGGTGGTGCGCATTGTATGGGTGTGTGTTACGTTACTTTCACTATTAGGAGTGAGAAAATCATCACGGGGTGGTGCGCATTGTATGGGTGTGTGTGACGTTACATTCACTAGTAGGAGTGAGAAAAACATCACGGTGTGGTGCGCATTGTATGGGTGTGTGTTACGTTACATTCACTAGTAGGAGTGAGAAAAACATCACGGGGTGGTGCGCATTGTATGGGTGTGTGTTACGTTACATTCACTAGTAGGAGTGAGAAAAACATCACGGGGTGGTGCGCATTGTATGGGTGTGTGTTACGTTAGATTCACTAGTAGGAGTGAGAAAAACATCACGTGGTGGTGCGCATTGTATGGGTGTGTGTTACATTAGATTCACTAGTAGGAGTGAGAAAAACATCACGGGGTGGTGCGCATTGTATGGGTGTGTGTTACATTAGATTCACTAGTAGGAGTGAGAAAAACATCACGGGGTGGTGCGCATTGTATGGGTGTGTGTTACATTACATTCACTAGTAGCAGTGAGAAAAACGTCACGGGGTGGTGCGCATTGTACGGGTGTGTGTTACATTACATTCACTAGTAGGAGTGAGAAAAACGTCACGGGGTGGTGCGCATTGTATGGGTGTGTGTTACATTAGATTCACTAGTAGCAGTGAGAAAAACGTCACGGGGTGGTGCGCATTGTACGGGTGTGTGTTACATTAGATTCACTAGTAGGAGTGAGAAAAACGTCACGGGTTGGTGCGCATTGTACGGGTGTGTGTTACATTACATTCACTAGTAGGAGTGAGAAAAACATCACGGGGTGGTGCGCATTGTACGGGTGTGTATTACATTACATTCACTAGTAGGAGTGAGAAAAACATCACGGGGTGGTGCGCATTGTACGGGTGTGTGTTACATTACATTCACTAGTAGGAGTGAGAAAAACATCACGGGGTGGTGCGCATTGTATGGGTGTGTGTTACATTGCAATCACTAGTAGGAGTGAGAAAAACATCACGGGGTGGTGCGCATCGTATGGGTGTGTGTTACATTGCATTCACTAGTAGGAGTGAGAAAAACATCACGGGGTGGTGCGCATCGTATGGGTGTGTGTTACATTACATTCACTAGTAGGAGTAAGAAAAACATCACGGGGTGGTGCGCATCGTATGGGTGTGTGTTACATTAGATTCACTAGTAGGAGTGAGAAAAACATCACGGGGTGGTGCGCATTGTATGGGTGTGTGTTACAATACATTCACTAGTAGGAGTGAGAAAAACATCACGGGGTGGTGCGCCTTGTATGGGTGTGTGTTACATTACATTCACTAGTAGGAGTGAGAAAAACATCACGGGGTGGTGCGCACTGTATGGGTGTGTGTTACATTACATTCACTAGTAGGAGTGAGAAAAACATCACTGGGTGGTGCGCACTGTATGGGAGTGTGTTACATTACATTCACTAGTAGGAGTGAGAAAAACATCACGGGGTGGTGGGCATTGTATGGGTGTGTGTTACATTAGATTCACTAGTAGGAGTGAGAAAAACATCACGGGGTGGTGCGCATTGTATGGGTGTGTGTTACATTACATTCACTAGTAGGAGTGAGAAAAACATCACGGGGTGGTGCGCATTGTATGGGTGTGTGTTACATTAGATTCACTAGTAGGAGTGAGAAAAACATCACGGGGTGGTGCGCATTGTATGGGTGTGTGTTACATTAGATTCACTAGTAGGAGTGAGAAAAACATCACGGGGTGGTGCGCATTGTATGGATTTGTGTTACATTAGATTCACTAGTAGGAGTGAGAAAAACATCACGGGGTTGTGCGCATTGTATGGGTGTGTGTTACATTAGATTCATTAGTAAAGGTGAGAAAAACATCACGGGGTGGTGCGCATTGTATGGGTGTTTGTTACATTAGATTCACTAGTAGGAGTGAGAAAAACATCACGGGGTGGTGCGCATTGTATGGGTGTTTGTTACATTAGATTCACTAGTAGGAGTGAGAAAAACATCACGGGGTGGTGCGCATTGTATGGGTGTGTGTTACATTACATTCACTAGTAGGAGTGAGAAAAACATCACGGGGTGGTGCGCATTGTCTGGGTGTGTGTTACATTACATCCACTAGTAGGTGTGAGAAAAACATCACGGGGTGGTTCGCATTGTATGGGTGTGTGTTACATTACATTCACTAGTAGGAGTTAGAAAAACATCACGGGGTGGTGCGCATTGTATGGCTGTGTGTTACATTACATTCACTAGTAGGAGTGAGAAAAACGTCACGGGTTGGTGCGCATTGTATGGGTGTGTGTTACATTACATTCACTAGTAGGAGTGAGAAAAACATCACGGGGTGGTGCGCATTGTATGGGTGTGTGTTACATTACATTCACTAGTAGGAGTGAGAAAAACATCACGGGGTGGTGCGCATTGTATGGGTGTGTGTTACATTACATTCACTAGTAGGAGTGAGAAAAACATCTCGGGGTGGTGCGCATTGTATGGGTGTGTGTTACGTTACTTTCACTAGTAGGATTGAGAAAATCATCACGGGGTGGTGCGCATTGTATGGGTGTGTGTTACGTTACATTCACTAGTAGGAGTGAGAAAAAAATCACGGTGTGGTGCGCATTGTATGGGTGTGTGTTACGTTACATTCACTAGTAGGAGTGAGAAAAACATCACGGAGTGGTGCGCATTGTATGGGTGTGTGTTACGTTACATTCACTAGTAGGAGTGAGAAAAACATCACGGGGTGGTGCGCATTGTATGGGTGTGTGTTACATTACATTCACTAGTAGGATTGAGAAAAACATCACGGGGTGGTGCGCATTGTCTGGGTGTGTGTTACATTACATCCACTAGTAGGAGTGAGAAAAACATCACGGGGTGGTTCGCATTGTATGGGTGTGTGTTACATTAGATTCACTAGTAGGAGTGAGAAAAACATCACGGGGTGGTGCGCCTTGTATGGGTGTGTGTTACATTAGATTCACTAGTAGGAGTGAGAAAAACATCACTGGGTGGGGCGCCTTGTATGGGTGTGTGTTACATTAGATTCACTAGTAGCAGTGAGAAAAACATCACGGGGTGGTGCGCCTTGTATGGGTGTGTGTTACATTACATTCACTAGTAGCAGTGAGAAAAACATCACGGGGTGGGGCGCATTGTATGGGTGTGTGTTACATTACATTCACTAGTAGCAGTGAGAAAAACATCACGGGGTGGTGCGCATTGTATGGGTGTGTGTTACATTAGATTCACTAGTAGGAGTGAGAAAAACATCACGGGGTGGTGCGCATTGTATGGGTGTGTGTTACATTACATACACTAGAAGGAGTGAGAAAAACATCACGGGGTGGTGCGCATTGTATGGGTGTGTGTTACATTAGATTCACTAGTAGCAGTGAGAAAAACATCACGGGGTGGTGCGCATTGTATGGGTGTGTGTTACATTACATTCACTAGTAGGAGTGAGAAAAACATCACGGGGTGGTGCGCCTTGTATGGGTGTGTGTTACATTACATTCACTAGTAGGAGTGAGAAAAACATCACGGGGTGGTGCGCACTGTATGGGTGTGTGTTACATTACATTCACTAGTAGGAGTGAGAAAAACATCACTGGGTGGTGCGCACTGTATGGGAGTGTGTTACATTACATTCACTAGTAGGAGTGAGAAAAACATCATTGGGTGGTGCGCATTGTATGGGTGTGTGTTACATTAGATTCACTAGTAGGAGTGAGAAAAACATCACGGGGTGGTGCGCATTGTATGGGTGTGTGTTACATTACATTCACTAGTAGGAGTGAGAAAAACATCACGGGGTGGTGCGCATTGTATGGGTGTGTGTTGCATTAGATTCACTAGTAGGAGTGAGAAAAATATCACGGGGTGGTGCGCCTTGTATGGGTGTGTGTTACATTACATTCACTAGTAGGAGTGAGATAAACATCACGGGGTGGTGCGCCTTGTATGGGTGTGTGTTACATTAGATTCACTAGTAGGAGTGAGAAAAACATCACGGGGTGGTGCGCCTTGTATGGGTGTGTGTTACATTAGATTCACTAGTAGGAGTGAGAAAAACATCATGGGGTGGTGCGCCTTGTATGGGTGTGTGTTACATTACATTCACTAGTAGGAGTGAGAAAAACATCACGGGGTGGTTCGCCTTGTATGGGTGTGTGTTACATTACATTCACTAGTAGGAGTGAGAAAAACATCACGGGGTGGTGCGCCTTGTATGGGTGTGTGTTACATTACATTCACAAGTAGGAGTGAGAAAAACATCACGGGGTGGTGCGCCTTGTATGGGTGTGTGTTACATTACATTCACTAGTAGGAGTGAGAAAAACATCACGGGGTGGTGCGCCTTGTATGGGTGTGTGTTACATTACATTCACTAGTAGGAGTGAGAAAAACATCACGGGGTGGTGCGCCTTGTATGGGTGTGTGTTACATTACATTCACTAGTAGGAGTGAGAAAAACATCACGGGGTGGTGCACATTGTATGGGTGTGTGTTACATTAGATTCACTAGTAAGAGTGAGAAAAACATCACGGGGTGGTGCGCATTTTATGGGTGTGTGTTACATTAGATTCACTAGTAGGAGTGAGAAAAACATCACGGGGTGGTGCGCATTGTATGGGTGTGTGTTACATTACATTTACTAGTAGGAGTGAGAAAAACATCACGGGGTGGTGCGCATTGTATGGGTGTGTGTTACATTACATTCACTAGTAGGAGTGAGAAAATCATCACGGGGTGGTGCGCATTGTATGGGTGTGTGTTACATTAGATTCACTAGTAGGAGTGAGAAAAACATCACGGGGTGGTGCGACTTGTATGGGTGTGTGTTACATTAGATTCACTAGTAGGAGTGAGAAAAACATCACGGGGTGGTGCGACTTGTATGGGTGTGTGTTACATTACATTCACTAGTAGGAGTGAGAAAAACATCACGGGGTGGTGCGCATTGTATGGGTGTGTGTTACATTACATTCACTAGAAGGAGTGAGAAAAACATCACGGGGTGGTGCGCATTGTATGGGAGTGTGTTACATTAGATTCACTAGTAGGAGTGAGAAAAACATCACGGGGTGGTGCGCATTGTATGGGTGTGTGTTACATTACATTCACTAGTAGGAGTGAGAAAAACATCACGGGGTGGTGCGCCTTGTATGGGTGTGTGTTACATTACATTCACTAGTAGGAGTGAGAAAAACATCACGGGGTGGTGCGCACTGTATGGGTGTGTGTTACATTACATTCACTAGTAGGAGTGAGAAAAACATCACGGGGTGGTGCGCACTGTATGGGAGTGTGTTACATTACATTCACTAGTAGGAGTGAGAAAAACATCACGGGGTGGTGCGCATTGTATGGGTGTGTGTTACATTACATTCACTAGTAGGAGGGAGAAAAACATCTCGGGGTGGTGCGCATTGTATGGGTGTGTGTTACGTTACTTTCACTAGTAGGAGTGAGAAAATCATCACGGGGTGGTGCGCATTGTATGGGTGTGTGTTACGTTACATTCACTAGTAGGAGTGAGAAAAAAATCACGGTGTGGTGCGCATTGTATGTGTGTGTGTTACGTTACATTCACTAGTAGGAGTGAGAAAAACATCACGGAGTGGTGCGCATTGTATGGGTGTGTGTTACGTTACATTCACTAGTAGGAGTGAGAAAAACATCACGGGGTGGTGCGCATTGTATGGGTGTGTGTTACATTAGATTCACTAGTAGGAGTGAGAAAAACATCACGGGGTGGTGCGCATTGTATGGGTGTGTGTTACATTACATTCACTAGTAGGATTGAGAAAAACATCACGGGGTGGTGCGCATTGTATGGGTGTGTGTTACATTACATTCACTAGTAGGAGTGAGAAAAGCATTACGGGGTGGTGCGCCTTGTATGGGTGTGTGTTACATTACATTCACTAGTAGGAGTGAGAAAAACATCACGGGGTGGTGCGCCTTGTATGGGTGTGTGTTACATTAGATTCACTAGTAGGAGTGAGAAAAACATCACGGGGTGGTGCGCATTGTATGGGTGTGTGTTACATTAGATTCACTAGTAGGAGTGAGAAAAACATCACGGGGTGGTGCGACTTGTATGGGTGTGTGTTACATTAGATTCACTAGTAGGAGTGAGAAAAACATCACGGGGTGGTGCGCCTTGTATGGGTGTGTGTTACATTAGATTCACTCGTAGGAGTGAGAAAAACATCACGGGGTGGTGCGCCTTGTATGGGTGTGTGTTACATTAGATTCACTAGTAGCAGTGAGAAAAACATCACTGGGTGGTGCGCCTTGTATGGGTGTGTGTTACATTAGATTCACTAGTAGCAGTGAGAAAAACATCACGGGGTGGTGCGCCTTGTATGGGTGTGTGTTACATTACATTCACTAGTAGCAGTGAGAAAAACTTCACGGGGTGGGGCGCATTGTATGGGTGTGTGTTACATTACATTCACTAGTAGCAGTGAGAAAAACATCACGGGGTGGTGCGCATTGTATGGGTGTGTGTTACATTAGATTCATTAGTAAAGGTGAGAAAAACATCACGGGGTGGTGCGCATTGTATGGGTGTGTGTTACATTAGATTCACTAGTAGGAGTGAGAAAAACATCACGGGGTGGTGCGCATTGTATGGGTGTTTGTTACATTAGATTCACTAGTAGGAGTGAGAAAAACATCACGGGGTGGTGCGCATTGTATGGGTGTGTGTTACATTACATTCACTAGTAGGAGTGAGAAAAACATCACGGGGTGGTGCGCATTGTATGGGTGTGTGTTACATTACATCCACTAGTAGGAGTGAGAAAAACATCACGGGGTGGTGCGCATTGTATGGGTGTGTGTTACATTACATTCACTAGTAGGAGTGAGAAAAACATCACGGGGTGGTGCGCATTGTATGGGTGTGTGTTACATTACATTCACTAGTAGGAGTGAGAAAAACATCACGGGGTGGTCCGCATTTTATGGGTGTGTGTTACATTAGATTCACTAGTAGGAGTGAGAAAAACATCACGGGGTGGTGCGCATTGTATGGGTGTGTGTTACATTACATTCACTAGTAGGAGTGAGAAAAACATCTCGGGGTGGTGCGCATTGTATGGGTGTGTGTTACATTAGATTCACTAGTAGGAGTGAGAAAAACATCACGGGGTGGTGCGCCTTGTATGGGTGTGTGTTATATTACATTCACTAGTAGGAGTGAGATAAACATCACGGGGTGGTGCACCTTGTATGGGTGTGTGTTACATTACATTCACTAGTAGGAGTGAGAAAAACATCTCGGGGTGGTGCGCATTGTATGGGTGTGTGTTACATTAGATTCACTAGTAGGAGTGAGAAAAACATCACGGGGTGGTGCGCCTTGTATGGGTGTGTGTTACATTAGATTCACTAGTAGGAGTGAGAAAAACATCACGGGGTGGTGCGCATTGGATGGGTGTGTGTTACATTAGATTCACTAGTAGGAGTGAGGAAAACATCACGGGGTGGTGCGCATTGTATGGGTGTGTGTTACATTAGATTCACTAGTAGGAGTGAGAAAAACATCACGGGGTGGTGCGCATTGTATGGGTGTGTGTTACATTAGATTCACTCGTAGGAGTGAGAAAAACATCACGGGGTGGTGCGCCTTGTATGGGTGTGTGTTACATTAGATTCACTAGTAGGAGTGAGAAAAACATCACTGGGTGGTGCGCCTTGTATGGGTGTGTGTTACATTAGATTCACTAGTAGCAGTGAGAAAAACATCACGGGGTGGTGCGCCTTGTATGGGTGTGTGTTACATTACATTCACTAGTAGCAGTGAGAAAAACATCACGGGGTGGGGCGCATTGTATGGGTGTGTGTTACATTACATTCACTAGTAGCAGTGAGAAAAACATCACGGGGTGGTGCGCATTGTATGGGTGTGTGTTACATTAGATTCACTAGTAGGAGTGAGAAAAACATCACGGGGTGGTGCGCATTGTATGGGTGTGTGTTACATTACATTCACTAGAAGGAGTGAGAAAAACATCACGGGGTGGTGCGCATTGTATGGGTGTGTGTTACATTAGATTCACTAGTAGCAGTGAGAAAAACATCACGGGGTGGTGCGCATTGTATGGGTGTGTGTTACATTACATTCACTAGTAGGAGTGAGAAAAACATCACGGGGTGGTGCGCCTTGTATGGGTGTGTGTTACATTACATTCACTAGTAGGAGTGAGAAAAACATCACGGGGTGGTGCGCACTGTATGGGTGTGTGTTACATTACATTCACTAGTAGGAGTGAGAAAAACATCACTGGGTGGTGCGCACTGTATGGGAGTGTGTTACATTACATTCACTAGTAGGAGTGAGAAAAACATCACTGGGTGGTGCGCATTGTATGGGTGTGTGTTACATTAGATTCACTAGTAGGAGTGAGAAAAACATCACGGGGTGGTGCGCATTGTATGGGTGTGTGTTACATTACATTCACTAGTAGGAGTGAGAAAAACATCACGGGGTGGTGCGCATTGTATGGGTGTGTGTTGCATTAGATTCACTAGTAGGAGTGAGAAAAACATCACGGGGTGGTGCGCCTTGTATGGGTGTGTGTTACATTACATTCACTAGTAGGAGTGAGATAAACATCACGGGGTGGTGCGCCTTGTATGGGTGTGTGTTACATTAGATTCACTAGTAGGAGTGAGAAAAACATCACGGGGTGGTGCGCCTTGTATGGGTGTGTGTTACATTAGATTCACTAGTAGGAGTGAGAAAAACATCATGGGGTGGTGCGCCTTGTATGGGTGTGTGTTACATTACATTCACTAGTAGGAGTGAGAAAAACATCACGGGGTGGTTCGCCTTGTATGGGTGTGTGTTACATTACATTCACTAGTAGGAGTGAGAAAAACATCACGGGGTGGTGCGCCTTGTATGGGTGTGTGTTACATTACATTCACAAGTAGGAGTGAGAAAAACATCACGGGGTGGTGCGCCTTGTATGGGTGTGTGTTACATTACATTCACTAGTAGGAGTGAGAAAAACATCACGGGGTGGTGCGCCTTGTATGGGTGTGTGTTACATTACATTCACTAGTAGGAGTGAGAAAAACATCACGGGGTGGTGCGCCTTGTATGGGTGTGTGTTACATTACATTCACTAGTAGGAGTGAGAAAAACATCACGGGGTGGTGCACATTGTATGGGTGTGTGTTACATTAGATTCACTAGTAAGAGTGAGAAAAACATCACGGGGTGGTGCGCATTTTATGGGTGTGTGTTACATTAGATTCACTAGTAGGAGTGAGAAAAACATCACGGGGTGGTGCGCATTGTATGGGTGTGTGTTACATTACATTTACTAGTAGGAGTGAGAAAAACATCACGGGGTGGTGCGCATTGTATGGGTGTGTGTTACATTACATTCACTAGTAGGAGTGAGAAAATCATCACGGGGTGGTGCGCATTGTATGGGTGTGTGTTACATTAGATTCACTAGTAGGAGTGAGAAAAACATCACGGGGTGGTGCGACTTGTATGGGTGTGTGTTACATTAGATTCACTAGTAGGAGTGAGAAAAACATCACGGGGTGGTGCGACTTGTATGGGTGTGTGTTACATTACATTCACTAGTAGGAGTGAGAAAAACATCACGGGGTGGTGCGCATTGTATGGGTGTGTGTTACATTACATTCACTAGAAGGAGTGAGAAAAACATCACGGGGTGGTGCGCATTGTATGGGAGTGTGTTACATTAGATTCACTAGTAGGAGTGAGAAAAACATCACGGGGTGGTGCGCATTGTATGGGTGTGTGTTACATTACATTCACTAGTAGGAGTGAGAAAAACATCACGGGGTGGTGCGCCTTGTATGGGTGTGTGTTACATTACATTCACTAGTAGGAGTGAGAAAAACATCACGGGGCGGTGCGCACTGTATGGGTGTGTGTTACATTACATTCACTAGTAGGAGTGAGAAAAACATCACGGGGTGGTGCGCACTGTATGGGAGTGTGTTACATTACATTCACTAGTAGGAGTGAGAAAAACATCACGGGGTGGTGCGCATTGTATGGGTGTGTGTTACATTACATTCACTAGTAGGAGGGAGAAAAACATCTCGGGGTGGTGCGCATTGTATGGGTGTGTGTTACGTTACTTTCACTAGTAGGAGTGAGAAAATCATCACGGGGTGGTGCGCATTGTATGGGTGTGTGTTACGTTACATTCACTAGTAGGAGTGAGAAAAAAATCACGGTGTGGTGCGCATTGTATGTGTGTGTGTTACGTTACATTCACTAGTAGGAGTGAGAAAAACATCACGGAGTGGTGCGCATTGTATGGGTGTGTGTTACGTTACATTCACTAGTAGGAGTGAGAAAAACATCACGGGGTGGTGCGCATTGTATGGGTGTGTGTTACATTAGATTCACTAGTAGGAGTGAGAAAAACATCACGGGGTGGTGCGCATTGTATGGGTGTGTGTTACATTACATTCACTAGTAGGATTGAGAAAAACATCACGGGGTGGTGCGCATTGTATGGGTGTGTGTTACATTACATTCACTAGTAGGAGTGAGAAAAGCATTACGGGGTGGTGCGCCTTGTATGGGTGTGTGTTACATTACATTCACTAGTAGGAGTGAGAAAAACATCACGGGGTGGTGCGCCTTGTATGGGTGTGTGTTACATTAGATTCACTAGTAGGAGTGAGAAAAACATCACGGGGTGGTGCGCATTGTATGGGTGTGTGTTACATTAGATTCACTAGTAGGAGTGAGAAAAACATCACGGGGTGGTGCGACTTGTATGGGTGTGTGTTACATTAGATTCACTAGTAGGAGTGAGAAAAACATCACGGGGTGGTGCGCCTTGTATGGGTGTGTGTTACATTAGATTCACTCGTAGGAGTGAGAAAAACATCACGGGGTGGTGCGCCTTGTATGGGTGTGTGTTACATTAGATTCACTAGTAGCAGTGAGAAAAACATCACTGGGTGGTGCGCCTTGTATGGGTGTGTGTTACATTAGATTCACTAGTAGCAGTGAGAAAAACATCACGGGGTGGTGCGCCTTGTATGGGTGTGTGTTACATTACATTCACTAGTAGCAGTGAGAAAAACTTCACGGGGTGGGGCGCATTGTATGGGTGTGTGTTACATTACATTCACTAGTAGCAGTGAGAAAAACATCACGGGGTGGTGCGCATTGTATGGGTGTGTGTTACATTAGATTCATTAGTAAAGGTGAGAAAAACATCACGGGGTGGTGCGCATTGTATGGGTGTGTGTTACATTAGATTCACTAGTAGGAGTGAGAAAAACATCACGGGGTGGTGCGCATTGTATGGGTGTTTGTTACATTAGATTCACTAGTAGGAGTGAGAAAAACATCACGGGGTGGTGCGCATTGTATGGGTGTGTGTTACATTACATTCACTAGTAGGAGTGAGAAAAACATCACGGGGTGGTGCGCATTGTATGGGTGTGTGTTACATTACATCCACTAGTAGGAGTGAGAAAAACATCACGGGGTGGTGCGCATTGTATGGGTGTGTGTTACATTACATTCACTAGTAGGAGTGAGAAAAACATCACGGGGTGGTGCGCATTGTATGGGTGTGTGTTACATTACATTCACTAGTAGGAGTGAGAAAAACATCTCGGGGTGGTGCGCATTGTATGGGTGTGTGTTACGTTACTTTCACTAGTAGGAGTGAGAAAATCATCACGGGGTGGTGCGCATTGTATGGGTGTGTGTTACGTTACATTCACTAGTAGGAGTGAGAAAAAAATCACGGTGTGGTGCGCATTGTATGGGTGTGTGTTACGTTACATTCACTAGTAGGAGTGAGAAAAACATCACGGGGTGGTGCGCATTGTATGGGTGTGTGTTACGTTACATTCACTAGTAGGAGTGAGAAAAACATCACGGGGTGGTGCGCATTGTATGGGTGTGTGTTACATTAGATTCACTAGTAGGAGTGAGAAAAACATCACGGGGTGGTGCGCTTTGTATGGGTGTGTGTTACATTACATTCACTAGTAGGAGTGAGAAAAACATCACGGGGTGGTCCGCATTTTATGGGTGTGTGTTACATTAGATTCACTAGTAGGAGTGAGAAAAACATCACGGGGTGGTGCGCATTGTATGGGTGTGTGTTACATTACATTCACTAGTAGGAGTGAGAAAAACATCTCGGGGTGGTGCGCATTGTATGGGTGTGTGTTACATTAGATTCACTAGTAGGAGTGAGAAAAACATCACGGGGTGGTGCGCCTTGTATGGGTGTGTGTTATATTACATTCACTAGTAGGAGTGAGATAAACATCACGGGGTGGTGCGCATTGTATGGGTGTGTGTTACATTACATTCACTAGTAGGAGTGAGAAAAACATCTCGGGGTGGTGCGCATTGTATGGGTGTGTGTTACATTAGATTCACTAGTAGGAGTGAGAAAAACATCACGGGGTGGTGCGCCTTGTATGGGTGTGTGTTATATTACATTCACTAGTAGGAGTGAGATAAACATCACGGGGTGGTGCACCTTGTATGGGTGTGTGTTACATTACATTCACTAGTAGGAGTGAGAAAAACATCTCGGGGTGGTGCGCATTGTATGGGTGTGTGTTACATTAGATTCACTAGTAGGAGTGAGAAAAACATCACGGGGTGGTGCGCCTTGTATGGGTGTGTGTTACATTAGATTCACTAGTAGGAGTGAGAAAAACATCACGGGGTGGTGCGCATTGGATGGGTGTGTGTTACATTAGATTCACTAGTAGGAGTGAGGAAAACATCACGGGGTGGTGCGCATTGTATGGGTGTGTGTTACATTAGATTCACTAGTAGGAGTGAGAAAAACATCACGGGGTGGTGCGCATTGTATGGGTGTGTGTTACATTAGATTCACTCGTAGGAGTGAGAAAAACATCACGGGGTGGTGCGCCTTGTATGGGTGTGTGTTACATTAGATTCACTAGTAGGAGTGAGAAAAACATCACTGGGTGGTGCGCCTTGTATGGGTGTGTGTTACATTAGATTCACTAGTAGCAGTGAGAAAAACATCACGGGGTGGTGCGCCTTGTATGGGTGTGTGTTACATTACATTCACTAGTAGCAGTGAGAAAAACATCACGGGGTGGGGCGCATTGTATGGGTGTGTGTTACATTACATTCACTAGTAGCAGTGAGAAAAACATCACGGGGTGGTGCGCATTGTATGGGTGTGTGTTACATTAGATTCACTAGTAGGAGTGAGAAAAACATCACGGGGTGGTGCGCATTGTATGGGTGTGTGTTACATTACATTCACTAGAAGGAGTGAGAAAAACATCACGGGGTGGTGCGCATTGTATGGGTGTGTGTTACATTAGATTCACTAGTAGCAGTGAGAAAAACATCACGGGGTGGTGCGCATTGTATGGGTGTGTGTTACATTACATTCACTAGTAGGAGTGAGAAAAACATCACGGGGTGGTGCGCCTTGTATGGGTGTGTGTTACATTACATTCACTAGTAGGAGTGAGAAAAACATCACGGGGTGGTGCGCACTGTATGGGTGTGTGTTACATTACATTCACTAGTAGGAGTGAGAAAAACATCACTGGGTGGTGCGCACTGTATGGGAGTGTGTTACATTACATTCACTAGTAGGAGTGAGAAAAACATCACTGGGTGGTGCGCATTGTATGGGTGTGTGTTACATTAGATTCACTAGTAGGAGTGAGAAAAACATCACGGGGTGGTGCGCATTGTATGGGTGTGTGTTACATTACATTCACTAGTAGGAGTGAGAAAAACATCACGGGGTGGTGCGCATTGTATGGGTGTGTGTTGCATTAGATTCACTAGTAGGAGTGAGAAAAACATCACGGGGTGGTGCGCCTTGTATGGGTGTGTGTTACATTACATTCACTAGTAGGAGTGAGATAAACATCACGGGGTGGTGCGCCTTGTATGGGTGTGTGTTACATTAGATTCACTAGTAGGAGTGAGAAAAACATCACGGGGTGGTGCGCCTTGTATGGGTGTGTGTTACATTAGATTCACTAGTAGGAGTGAGAAAAACATCATGGGGTGGTGCGCCTTGTATGGGTGTGTGTTACATTACATTCACTAGTAGGAGTGAGAAAAACATCACGGGGTGGTTCGCCTTGTATGGGTGTGTGTTACATTACATTCACTAGTAGGAGTGAGAAAAACATCACGGGGTGGTGCGCCTTGTATGGGTGTGTGTTACATTACATTCACAAGTAGGAGTGAGAAAAACATCACGGGGTGGTGCGCCTTGTATGGGTGTGTGTTACATTACATTCACTAGTAGGAGTGAGAAAAACATCACGGGGTGGTGCGCCTTGTATGGGTGTGTGTTACATTACATTCACTAGTAGGAGTGAGAAAAACATCACGGGGTGGTGCGCCTTGTATGGGTGTGTGTTACATTACATTCACTAGTAGGAGTGAGAAAAACATCACGGGGTGGTGCACATTGTATGGGTGTGTGTTACATTAGATTCACTAGTAAGAGTGAGAAAAACATCACGGGGTGGTGCGCATTTTATGGGTGTGTGTTACATTAGATTCACTAGTAGGAGTGAGAAAAACATCACGGGGTGGTGCGCATTGTATGGGTGTGTGTTACATTACATTTACTAGTAGGAGTGAGAAAAACATCACGGGGTGGTGCGCATTGTATGGGTGTGTGTTACATTACATTCACTAGTAGGAGTGAGAAAATCATCACGGGGTGGTGCGCATTGTATGGGTGTGTGTTACATTAGATTCACTAGTAGGAGTGAGAAAAACATCACGGGGTGGTGCGACTTGTATGGGTGTGTGTTACATTAGATTCACTAGTAGGAGTGAGAAAAACATCACGGGGTGGTGCGACTTGTATGGGTGTGTGTTACATTACATTCACTAGTAGGAGTGAGAAAAACATCACGGGGTGGTGCGCATTGTATGGGTGTGTGTTACATTACATTCACTAGAAGGAGTGAGAAAAACATCACGGGGTGGTGCGCATTGTATGGGAGTGTGTTACATTAGATTCACTAGTAGGAGTGAGAAAAACATCACGGGGTGGTGCGCATTGTATGGGTGTGTGTTACATTACATTCACTAGTAGGAGTGAGAAAAACATCACGGGGTGGTGCGCCTTGTATGGGTGTGTGTTACATTACATTCACTAGTAGGAGTGAGAAAAACATCACGGGGCGGTGCGCACTGTATGGGTGTGTGTTACATTACATTCACTAGTAGGAGTGAGAAAAACATCACGGGGTGGTGCGCACTGTATGGGAGTGTGTTACATTACATTCACTAGTAGGAGTGAGAAAAACATCACGGGGTGGTGCGCATTGTATGGGTGTGTGTTACATTACATTCACTAGTAGGAGGGAGAAAAACATCTCGGGGTGGTGCGCATTGTATGGGTGTGTGTTACGTTACTTTCACTAGTAGGAGTGAGAAAATCATCACGGGGTGGTGCGCATTGTATGGGTGTGTGTTACGTTACATTCACTAGTAGGAGTGAGAAAAAAATCACGGTGTGGTGCGCATTGTATGTGTGTGTGTTACGTTACATTCACTAGTAGGAGTGAGAAAAACATCACGGAGTGGTGCGCATTGTATGGGTGTGTGTTACGTTACATTCACTAGTAGGAGTGAGAAAAACATCACGGGGTGGTGCGCATTGTATGGGTGTGTGTTACATTAGATTCACTAGTAGGAGTGAGAAAAACATCACGGGGTGGTGCGCATTGTATGGGTGTGTGTTACATTACATTCACTAGTAGGATTGAGAAAAACATCACGGGGTGGTGCGCATTGTATGGGTGTGTGTTACATTACATTCACTAGTAGGAGTGAGAAAAGCATTACGGGGTGGTGCGCCTTGTATGGGTGTGTGTTACATTACATTCACTAGTAGGAGTGAGAAAAACATCACGGGGTGGTGCGCCTTGTATGGGTGTGTGTTACATTAGATTCACTAGTAGGAGTGAGAAAAACATCACGGGGTGGTGCGCATTGTATGGGTGTGTGTTACATTAGATTCACTAGTAGGAGTGAGAAAAACATCACGGGGTGGTGCGACTTGTATGGGTGTGTGTTACATTAGATTCACTAGTAGGAGTGAGAAAAACATCACGGGGTGGTGCGCCTTGTATGGGTGTGTGTTACATTAGATTCACTCGTAGGAGTGAGAAAAACATCACGGGGTGGTGCGCCTTGTATGGGTGTGTGTTACATTAGATTCACTAGTAGCAGTGAGAAAAACATCACTGGGTGGTGCGCCTTGTATGGGTGTGTGTTACATTAGATTCACTAGTAGCAGTGAGAAAAACATCACGGGGTGGTGCGCCTTGTATGGGTGTGTGTTACATTACATTCACTAGTAGCAGTGAGAAAAACTTCACGGGGTGGGGCGCATTGTATGGGTGTGTGTTACATTACATTCACTAGTAGCAGTGAGAAAAACATCACGGGGTGGTGCGCATTGTATGGGTGTGTGTTACATTAGATTCATTAGTAAAGGTGAGAAAAACATCACGGGGTGGTGCGCATTGTATGGGTGTGTGTTACATTAGATTCACTAGTAGGAGTGAGAAAAACATCACGGGGTGGTGCGCATTGTATGGGTGTTTGTTACATTAGATTCACTAGTAGGAGTGAGAAAAACATCACGGGGTGGTGCGCATTGTATGGGTGTGTGTTACATTACATTCACTAGTAGGAGTGAGAAAAACATCACGGGGTGGTGCGCATTGTATGGGTGTGTGTTACATTACATCCACTAGTAGGAGTGAGAAAAACATCACGGGGTGGTGCGCATTGTATGGGTGTGTGTTACATTACATTCACTAGTAGGAGTGAGAAAAACATCACGGGGTGGTGCGCATTGTATGGGTGTGTGTTACATTACATTCACTAGTAGGAGTGAGAAAAACATCTCGGGGTGGTGCGCATTGTATGGGTGTGTGTTACGTTACTTTCACTAGTAGGAGTGAGAAAATCATCACGGGGTGGTGCGCATTGTATGGGTGTGTGTTACGTTACATTCACTAGTAGGAGTGAGAAAAAAATCACGGTGTGGTGCGCATTGTATGGGTGTGTGTTACGTTACATTCACTAGTAGGAGTGAGAAAAACATCACGGGGTGGTGCGCATTGTATGGGTGTGTGTTACGTTACATTCACTAGTAGGAGTGAGAAAAACATCACGGGGTGGTGCGCATTGTATGGGTGTGTGTTACATTAGATTCACTAGTAGGAGTGAGAAAAACATCACGGGGTGGTGCGCTTTGTATGGGTGTGTGTTACATTACATTCACTAGTAGGAGTGAGAAAAACATCACGGGGTGGTCCGCATTTTATGGGTGTGTGTTACATTAGATTCACTAGTAGGAGTGAGAAAAACATCACGGGGTGGTGCGCATTGTATGGGTGTGTGTTACATTACATTCACTAGTAGGAGTGAGAAAAACATCTCGGGGTGGTGCGCATTGTATGGGTGTGTGTTACATTAGATTCACTAGTAGGAGTGAGAAAAACATCACGGGGTGGTGCGCCTTGTATGGGTGTGTGTTATATTACATTCACTAGTAGGAGTGAGATAAACATCACGGGGTGGTGCACCTTGTATGGGTGTGTGTTACATTAGATTCACTAGTAGGAGTGAGAAAAACATCTCGGGGTGGTGCGCATTGTATGGGTGTGTGTTACATTAGATTCACTAGTAGGAGTGAGAAAAACATCACGGGGTGGTGCGCATTGTATGGGTGTGTTACGTTACATTCACTAGTAGGAGTGAGAAAAACATCACGGGGTGGTGCGCATTGTATGGGTGTGTGTTACATTACATTCACTAGTAGGAGTGAGAAAAACATCACGGGGTGGTGCGCATTGTATGGGTGTGTGTTACATTACATCCACTAGTAGGAGTGAGAAAAACATCACGGGGTGGTGCGCATTGTATGGGTGTGTGTTACATTACATTCACTAGTAGGAGTTAGAAAAACATCACGGGGTGGTGCGCATTGTATGGCTGTGTGTTACATTACATTCACTAGTAGGAGTGAGAAAAACATCACGGGTTGGTGCGCATTGTATGGGTGTGTGTTACATTACATTCACTAGTAGGAGTGAGAAAAACATCACGGGGTGGTGCGCATTGTATGGGTGTGTGTTACATTACATTCACTAGTAGGAGTGAGAAAAACATCACGGGGTGGTGCGCATTGTATGGGTGTGTGTTACATTACATTCACTAGTAGGAGTGAGAAAAACATCTCGGGGTGGTGCGCATTGTATGGGTGTGTGTTACGTTACTTTCACTAGTAGGAGTGAGAAAATCATCACGGGGTGGTGCGCATTGTATGGGTGTGTGTTACGTTACATTCACTAGTAGGAGTGAGAAAAAAATCACGGTGTGGTGCGCATTGTATGGGTGTGTGTTACGTTACATTCACTAGTAGGAGTGAGAAAAACATCACGGAGTGGTGCGCATTGTATGGGTGTGTGTTACGTTATATTCACTAGTAGGAGTGAGAAAAACATCACGGGGTGGTGCGCATGTATGGGTGTGTGTTACATTAGATTCACTAGTAGGAGTGAGAAAAACATCACGGGGTGGTGCGCATTGTATGGGTGTGTGTTACATTACATTCACTAGTAGGATTGAGAAAAACATCACGGGGTGGTGCGCATTGTATGGGTGTGTGTTACATTACATTCAGTAGTAGGAGTGAGAAAAACATCACGGGGTGGTCCGCATTTTATGGGTGTGTGTTACATTAGATTCACTAGTAGGAGTGAGAAAAACATCACGGGGTGGTGCGCATTGTATGGGTGTGTGTTACATTACATTCACTAGTAGGAGTGAGAAAAACATCTCGGGGTGGTGCGCATTGTATGGGTGTGTCTTACATTAGATTCACTAGTAGCAGTGAGAAAAACATCACGGGGTGGTGCGCCTTGTATGGGTGTGTGTTATATTACATTCACTAGTAGGAGTGAGATAAACATCACGTGGTGGTGCACCTTGTATGGGTGTGTGTTACATTAGATTCACTAGTAGGAGTGAGAAAAACATCACGGGGTTGTGCGCCTTGTATGGGTGTGTGTTACATTACATTCACTAGTAGGAGTGAGAAAAACATCACGGGGTGGTGCGCATTGTATGGGTGTGTTACGTTACATTCACTAGTAGGAGTGAGAAAAACATCTCGGGGTGGTGCGCATTGTATGGGTGAGTGTTACGTTACATTCACTAGTAGGAGTGAGAAAATCATCACGGGGTGGTGCGCATTGTATGGGTGTGTGTTACGTTACATTCACTAGTAGGAGTGAGAAAAAAATCACGGGGTGGTGCGCATTGTATGGGTGTGTGTTACGTTACATTCACTAGTAGGAGTGAGAAAAACATCACGGGGTGGTGCGCATTGTATGGGTGTGTGTTAATTACATTTACTAGTAGGAGTGAGAAAAACATCACGGGGTGGTGCGCATTGTATGGGTGTGTGTTACATTACATTCACTAGTAGGAGTGAGAAAATCATCACGGGGTGGTGCGCATTGTATGGGTGTGTGTTACATTACATTCACTAGTAGGATTGAGAAAAACATCACGGGGTGGTGCGCCTTGTATGGGTGTGTGTTACATTACATTCACTAGTAGGAGTGAGAAAACATCACGGGGTGGTGCGCCTTGTATGGGTGTGTGTTACATTACATTCACTAGTAGGAGTGAGAAAAACATCACGGGGTGGTGCGCCTTGTATGGGTGTGTGTTACATTACATTCACTAGTAGGAGTGAGAAAAACATCACGGGGTGGTGCGCCTTGTATGGGTGTGTGTTACATTACATTCACTAGTAGGAGTGAGAAAAACATCACGGGGTGGTGCGCACTGTATGGGTGTGTGTTACATTACATTCACTAGTAGGAGTGAGAAAAACATCACGGGGTGGTGCGCACTGTATGGGTGTGTGTTACATTACATTCACTAGTAGGAGTGAGAAAAACATCACGGGGTGGTGCGCACTGTATGGGTGTGTGTTACATTAGATTCACTAGTAGGAGTGAGAAAAACATCACGGGGTGGTGCGCATTGTATGGGTGTGTGTTACATTACATTCACTAGTAGGAGTGAGAAAAACATCACGGGGTGGTGCGCATTGTATGGGTGTGTGTTACATTAGATTCACTAGTAGGAGTGAGAAAAACATCACGGGGTGGTGCGCATTGTATGGGTGTGTGTTACATTAGATTCACTAGTAGGAGTGAGAAAAACATCACGGGGTGGTGCGCATTGTATGGGTTTGTGTTACATTAGATTCACTAGTAGGAGTGAGAAAAACATCGGGGGATGGTGCGCATTGTATGGGTGTGTGTTACATTAGATTCATTTGTAAAGGTGAGAAAAACATCACGGGGTGGTGCGCATTGTATGGGAGTGTGTTACATTAGATTCACTAGTAGGAGTGAGAAAAACATCACGGGGTGGTGCGCATTGTATGGGTGTGTGTTACATTAGATTCATTTGTAAAGGTGAGAGAAACATCACGGGGTGGTGCGCATTGTATGGGAGTGTGTTACATTACATCCACTAGTAGGAGTGAGAAAAACATCACGGGGTGGTGCGCGTTGTATGGGTGTTTGTTACATTACATTCACTAGTAGGAGTGAGAAAAACATCACGGGGTGGTGCGCATTGTAGGGCTGTGTGTTACATTACATTCACTAGTAGGAGTGAGAAAAACATCACGGGGTGGTGCGCATTGTATGGGTGTGTGTTACATTACATTCACTAGTAGGAGTGAGAAAAACATCACGGGGTGGTGCGCATTGAATGGGTGTGTGTTACATTACATTCACTAGTAGGAGTGAGAAAAACATCACGGGGTGGTGCGCATTGTATGGGTGTGTGTACGTTACATTCACTAGTAGGAGTGAGAAAAACATCTCGGGTTGGTGCGCATTGTATGGGTGAGTGTTACGTTACTTTCACTAGCAGGGTGAGAAAATCATCACGGGGTGGTGCGCATTGTATGGGTGTGTGTTACGTTACATTCACTAGTAGGAGTGAGAAAAAATCACGGTGTGGTGCGCATTGTATGGGTGTGTGTTACGTTACATTCACTAGTAGGAGTGAGAAAAACATCACGGGGTGGTGCGCATTATATGGGTGTGTGTTACGTTACATTCACTAGTAGGAGTGAGAAAAACATCACGGGGTGGTGCGCATTGTATGGGGGTGTGTTACGTTTCATTCACTAGTAGGAGTGAGAAAAACATCACGGGGTGGTACGCATTGTATGGGTGTGTGTTCCATTACATTCACTAGTAGGAGTGAGATAAACATCACGGGGTGGTGCGCCTGTATGGGTGTGTGTTACATTAGATTCACTAGTAGGAGTGAGAAAAACATCACGGGGTGGTGCGCCTTGTATGGGTGTGTGTTACATTACATTCACTAGTAGGAGTGAGAAAAACATCACGGGGTGGTGCGCCTTGTATGGGTGTGTGTTACATTACATTCACTAGTAGGATTGAGAAAAACATCACGGGGTGGTGCGCCTTGTATGGGTGTGTGTTACATTACATTCACTAGTAGGAGTGAGAAAAAACATCACGGGGTGGTGCGCCTTGTATGGGTGTGTGTTACATTACATTCACTAGTAGGAGTGAGAAAAACATCACGGGGTGGTGCGCCTTGTATGGGTGTGTGTTACATTACATTCACTAGTAGGAGTGAGAAAAACATCACGGGGTGGTGCGCCTTGTATGGGTGTGTGTTACATTACATTCACTAGTAGGAGTGAGAAAAACATCACGGGGTGGTGCGCCTTGTATGGGTGTGTGTTACATTACATTCACTAGTAGGAGTGAGAAAAACATCACGGGGTGGTGCGCTTGTATGGGTGAGTGTTACATTAGATTCACTAGTAGGAGTGAGAAAAACATCACGGGGTGGTGCGCATTGTATGGGTGTGTGTTACATTAGATTCACTAGTGGGAGTGAGAAAAACATCACGGGGTGGTGCGCATTGTATGGGTGTGTGTTACATTACATTCACTAGTAGGAGTGAGAAAAACATCACGGGGTGGTGCGCATTGTATGGGTGTGTGTTACATTACATTCACTAGTAGGAGTGAGAAAATCATCACGGGGTGGTGCGCCTTGTATGGGTGTGTGTTACATTAGATTCACTAGTAGCAGTGAGAAAACATCACGGGGTGGTGCGCCTTGTATGGGTGTGTGTTACATTAGATTCACTAGTAGCAGTGAGAAAAACATCACGGGGTGGTGCGCCTTGTATGGGTGTGTGTTACATTAGATTCACTAGTAGGAGTGAGAAAAACATCACGGGGTGGTGCGCCTTGTATGGGTGTGTGTTACATTACATTCACTAGTAGGAGTGAGAAAAACATCACGGGGTGGTGCGCCTTGTATGGGTGTGTGTTACATTACATTCACTAGTAGGAGTGAGAAAAAACATCACGGGGTGGTGCGCCTTGTATGGGTGTGTGTTACATTACATTCAGTAGTAGGAGTGAGAAAAACATCACGGGGTGGTGCGCCTTGTATGGGTGTGTGTTACATTACATTCACAAGTAGGAGTGAGAAAACATCACGGGGTGGTGAGCCTTGTATGGGGTGTGTTACATTAGATTCACTAGTGGGAGTGAGAAAAACATCACGGGGTGGTGCGCCTTGTATGGGTGTGTGTTACATTAGATTCACTAGTGGGAGTGAGAAAAACATCACGGGGTGGTGCGCCTTGTATGGGTGCGTGTTACTTAGATTCACTAGTGGGAGTGAGAAAAACATCACGGGGTGGTGCGCATTGTATGGGTGTGTGTACATTACATTCACTAGTAGGAGTGAGAAAATCATCACGGGGTGGTGCGCCTTGTATGGGTGTGTGTTACATTAGATTCACTAGTAGCAGTGAGAAAAACATCACGGGGTGGTGCGCCTTGTATGGGTGTGTGTTACATTAGATTCACTAGTAGCAGTGAGAAAAACATCACGGGGTGGTGCGCCTTGTATGGGTGTGTGTTACATTAGATTCACTAGTAGGAGTGAGAAAAACATCACGGGGTGGTGCGCCTTGTATGGGTGTGTGTTACATTACATTCACTAGTAGGAGTGAGAAAAACATCACGGGGTGGTGCGCCTTGTATGGGTGTGTGTTACATTACATTCACTAGTAGGAGTGAGAAAAAACATCACGGGGTGGTGCGCCTTGTATGGGTGTGTGTTACATTACATTCAGTAGTAGGAGTGAGAAAAACATCACGGGGTGGTGCGCCTTGTATGGGTGTGTGTTACATTACATTCACAAGTAGGAGTGAGAAAAACATCACGGGGTGGTGAGCCTTGTATGGGTGTGTGTTACATTAGATTCACTAGTGGGAGTGAGAAAACATCACGGGGTGGTGCGCCTTGTATGGGTGTGTGTTACATTAGATTCACTAGTGGGAGTGAGAAAAACAATCACGGGGTGGTGCGCCTTGTATGGGTGCGTGTTACATTAGATTCACTAGTGGGAGTGAGAAAAACATCACGGGGTGGTGCGCATTGTATGGGTGTGTGTTACATTAGATTCACTAGTGGGAGTGAGAAAAACATCACCGGGCGGTGCGCATTGTATCGGTGTGTGTTACTTAGATTCACTAGTGGGAGTGAGAAAACATCACGGGGTGGTGCGCTTGTATGGGTGTGTGTTACATTAGATTCACTTTCCATAGTGGGAGTGAGAAAAACATCACGGGGTGGTGCGCATTGTATGGGTGTGTGTTACATTAGATTCACTAGTAGGAGTGAGAAAAACATCACGGGGTGGTGCGCATTGTATGAGTGTGTGTTTACATTACATTCACTATTAGGAGTGAGAAAAACATCACGGGGTGGTGCGCATTGTATCTCATTACTCAAGATGAGAAAAGCATCGGGTGGACCCCATACAATGCGCACCACCCGTGATGTTTTTTCTCACTCCTAATAGTGAATGTAATGTAACACACACTCATACAATGCGCACCACCCCGTGATGTTTTTCTCACTCCTACTAGTGAATCTAATGTAACACACACCCATACAATGCGCACACCCCGTGATGTTTTTCTCACTCCCACTAGTGAATCTAATGTAACACACACCCATACAATGCGCACCACCCGTGATGTTTTTCTCACTCCCACTAGTGAATCTAATGTAAACACACACCGATACAATGCGCACCGCCCGGTGATGTTTTTCTCACTCCCACTAGTGAATCTAATGTAACACACACCCATACAATGCGCCACCACCCCGTGATGTTTTTCTCACTCCCACTAGTGAATCTAATGTAACACGCACCCATACAAGGCGCACCACCCCGTGATGTTTTTCTCACTCCCACTAGTGAATCTAATGTAACACACACCCATACAAGGCGCACCACCCGTGATGTTTTTCTCACTCCCACTAGTGAATCTAATGTAACACACACCCATACAAGGCTCACCACCCCGTGATGTTTTTCTCACTCCTACTTGTGAATGTAATGTAACACACACCCATACAAGGCGCACCACCCCGTGATGTTTTTCTCACTCCTACTACTGAATGTAATGTAACACACACCCATACAAGGCGCACCACCCCGTGATGTTTTTTTCTCACTCCTACTAGTGAATGTAATGTAACACACACCCATACAAGGCGCACCACCCCGTGATGTTTTTCTCAACTCCTACTAGTGAATGTAATGTAACACACACCATACAAGGCGCACCACCCCGTGATGTTTTCTCACTCCTACTAGTGAATCTAATGTAACACACACCCATACAAGGCGCACCACCCCGTGATGTTTTTCTCACTGCTACTAGTGAATCTAATGTAACACACACCCATACAAGGCGCACCACCCCGTGATGTTTTTCTCACTGCTACTAGTGAATCTAATGTAACACACACCCATACAAGGCGCACCACCCGTGATGATTTTCTCACTCCTACTAGTGAATGTAATGTAACACACACCCATACAATGCGCACCACCCCGTGATGTTTTTCTCACTCCCACTAGTGAATCTAATGTAACACGCACCCATACAAGGCGCACCACCCCGTGATGTTTTTCTCACTCCCACTAGTGAATCTAATGTAACACACACCCATACAAGGCGCACCACCCCGTGATGTTTTTCTCACTCCCACTAGTGAATCTAATGTAACACACACCCATACAAGGCTCACCACCCCGTGATGTTTTTCTCACTCCTACTTGTGAATGTAATGTAACACACACCCATACAAGGCGCACCACCCCGTGATGTTTTTCTCACTCCTACTACTGAATGTAATGTAACACACACCCATACAAGGCGCACCACCCCGTGATGTTTTTTTCTCACTCCTACTAGTGAATGTAATGTAACACACACCCATACAAGGCGCACCACCCCGTGATGTTTTTCTCACTCCTACTAGTGAATGTAATGTAACACACACCCATACAAGGCGCACACCCCGTGATGTTTTCTCACTCCTACTAGTGAATCTAATGTAACACACACCCATACAAGGCGCACCACCCCGTGATGTTTTTCTCACTGCTACTAGTGAATCTAATGTAACACACACCCATACAAGGCGCACCACCCCGTGATGTTTTTCTCACTGCTACTAGTGAATCTAATGTAACACACACCCATACAAGGCGCACCACCCCGTGATGATTTTCTCACTCCTACTAGTGAATGTAATGTAACACACACCCATACAATGCGCACCACCCCGTGATGTTTTTCTCACTCCTACTAGTGAATGTAATGTAACACACACCCATACAATGCGCACCACCCCGTGATGTTTTTCTCACTCCCACTAGTGAATCTAATGTAACACACACCCATACAATGCGCACCACCCCGTGATGTTTTTCTCACTCCTACTAGTGATCTAATGTAACACTCACCCATACAAGGCGCACCACCCCGTGATGTTTTCTCACTCCTACTAGTGAATGTAATGTAACACACACCCATACAAGGCGCACCACCCCGTGATGTTTTTCTCACTCCTACTAGTGAATGTAATGTAACACACACCCATACAAGGCGCACCACCCCGTGATGTTTTTCTCACTCCTACTAGTGAATGTAATGTAACACACACCCATACAAGGCGCACCACCCCGTGATGTTTTTCTCACTCCTACTAGTGAATGTAATGTAACACACACCCATACAAGGCGCACCACCCCGTGATGTTTTTCTCACTCCTACTAGTGAATGTAATGTAACACACACCCATACAAGGCGCACCACCCGTGATGTTTTTCTCAATCCTACTAGTGAATGTAATGTAAACACACACCCATACAAGGCGCACCACCCCGTGATGTTTTTCTCACTCCTACTAGTGAATGTAATGTAACACACACCCATACAAGGCGCACCACCCCGTGATGTTTTTCTCACTCCTACTAGTGAATCTAATGTAACACACACCCATACAAGGCGCACCACCCCGTGATGTTTATCTCACTCCTACTAGTGAATGTAATGGAACACACACCCATTACAATGCGTACCACCCCGTGATGTTTTCTCACTCCTACTAGTGAATGAAACGTAACACACCCCCATACAATGCGCACCACCCGTGATGTTTTCTCACTCCTACTAGTGAATGTAAAGTAACACACACCCATATAATGCGCACCACCCCGTGATGTTTTCTCACTCCTACTAGTGAATGTAACGTAACACACACCCATACAATGCGCACCACACCGTGATTTTTTTCTCACTCCTACTAGTGAATGTAACGTAACACACACCCATACAATGCGCACCACCCCGTGATGATTTTCTCACTCCTGCTAGTGAAAGTAACGTAACACTCACCATACAATGCGCACCAACCCGAGATGTTTTTCTCACTCCTACTAGTGAATGTAACGTAACACACACCCATACAATGCGCACCACCCCGTGATGTTTTTCTCACTCCTACTAGTGAATGTAATGTAACACACACCCATTCAATGCGCACCACCCCGTGATGTTTTTCTCACTCCTACTAGTGAATGTAATGTAACACACACCCATACAATGCGCACCACCCCGTGATGTTTTCTCACTCCTACTAGTGAATGTAATGTAACACACAGCCATACAATGCGCACCACCCCGTGATGTTTTCTCACTCCTACTAGTGAATGTAATGTAACAAACACCCATACAACGCGCACCACCCCGTGATGTTTTCTCACTCCTACTAGTGGATGTAATGTAACACACTCCCATACAATGCGCACCACCCGTGATGTTTCTCTCACCTTTACAAATGAATCTAATGTAACACACACCCATACAATGCGCACCACCCCGTGATGTTTTTCTCACTCCTACTAGTGAATCTAATGTAACACACTCCCATACAATGCGCACCACCCGTGATGTTTTTCTCACCTTTACAAATGAATCTAATGTAACACACACCCATACAATGCGCACCACCCCGTGATGTTTTTCTCACTCCTACTAGTGAATCTAATGTAACACAAACCCATACAATGCGCACCACCCCGTGATGTTTTTCTCACTCCTACTAGTGAATCTAATGTAACACACACCCATACAATGCGCACCACCCGTGATGTTTTTCTCACTCCTACTAGTGAATCTAATGTAACACACACCCATACAATGCGCACCACCCCGTGATGTTTTTCTCACTCCTACTAGTGAATGTAATGTAACACACACCCATACAATGCGCACCACCCCGTGATGTTTTTCTCACTCCTACTAGTGAATCTAATGTAACACACACCCATACAGTGCGCACCACCCCGTGATGTTTTTCTCACTCCTACTAGTGAATGTAATGTAACACACTCCCATACAGTGCGCACCACCCCGTGATGTTTTTCTCACTCCTACTAGTGAATGTAATGTAACACACACCCATACAGTGCGCACCACCCCGTGATGTTTTTCTCACTCCTACTAGTGAATGTAATGTAACACACACCCATACAAGGCGCACCACCCCGTGATGTTTTTCTCACTCCTACTAGTGAATGTAATGTAACACACACCCATACAAGGCGCACCACCCCGTGATGTTTTTCTCACTCCTACTAGTGAATGTAATGTAACACACACCCATACAAAGGCGCACCACCCCGTGGATGTTTTTCTCACTCCTACTAGTGAATGTAATGTAACACACACCCATACAAGGCGCACCACCCCGTGATGTTTTTCTCAATCCTACTAGTGAATGTAATGTAACACACACCCATACAATGCGCACCACCCCGTGATGATTTTCTCACTCCTACTAGTGAATGTAATGTAACACACACCCATACAATGCGCACCACCCCGTGATGTTTTTCTCACTCCTACTAGTAAATGTAATGTAACACACACCCATACAATGCGCACCACCCCGTGATGTTTTTCTCACTCCTACTAGTGAATGTAACGTAACACACACCCATACAATGCGCACCACCCCGTGATTTTTTTCTCACTCCTACTAGTGAATGTAACGTAACACACACCCATACAATGCGCACCACCCCGTGATGATTTTCTCACTCCTACTAGTGAATGTAACGTAACACTCACCCATACAATGCGCACCACCCCGAGATGTTTTTCTCACTCCTACTAGTGAATGTAACGTAACACACCCATACAATGCGCACCACCCCGTGATGTTTTCTCACTCCTACTAGTGAATGTAATGTAACACACACCCATACAAGGCGCACAACCCCGTGATGTTTTTCTCACTCCTACTAGTGAATCTAATGTAACACACACCCATACAAGGTGCACCACCACGTGATGTTTATCTCACTCCTACTAGTGAATGTAATATAACACACACCCATACAAGGCGCACCACCCCGTGATGTTTTTCTCACTGCTACTAGTGAATCTAATGTAAGACACACCCATACAATGCGCACCACCCCGAGATGTTTTTCTCACTCCTACTAGTGAATGTAATGTAACACACACCCATACAATGCGCACCACCCGTTGATTTTTTCTCACTCCTACTAGTGAATCTAATGTAACACACACCCATAAAATGCGGACCACCCCGTGATGTTTTTCTCACTCCTACTACTGAATGTAATGTAACACACACCCATACAATGCGCACCACCCGTGATGTTTTTCTCAATCCTACTAGTGAATGTAATGTAACACACACCCATACAATGCGCACCACCCCGTGATGTTTCTCACTCCTACTAGTGAATCTAATGTAACACACACCCATACAATGCGCACCACCCCGTGATGTTTTTCTCACTCCTACTAGTGAATATAACGTAACACACACCCTACAATGCGCACCACTCCGTGATGTTTTTCTCACTCCTACTAGTGAATGTAACGTAACACACACCCATACAATGCGCACCACACCGTGATTTTTTTCTCACTCCTACTAGTGAATGTAACGTAACACACACCCATACAATGCGCACACCCCGTGATGATTTTCTCACTCCTACTAGTGAAAGTAACGTAACACACACCCATACAATGCGCACCACCCCGAGATGTTTTTCTCACTCCTACTAGTGAATGTAATGTAACACACACCCATACAATGCGCACCACCCCGTGATGTTTTTCTCACTCCTACTAGTGAATGTAATGTAACACACACCCATACAATGCGCACCACCCCGTGATGTTTTTCTCACTCCTACTAGTGAATGTAATGTAACACACACCCATACAATGCGCACCAACCCGTGATGTTTTTCTCACTCCTACTAGTGAATGTAATGTAACACACAGCCATACAATGCGCACCACCCCGTGATGTTTTTCTAACTCCTACTAGTGAATGTAATGTAACACACACCCATACAATGCGCACCACCCCGTGATGTTTTTCTCACTCCTACTAGTGGATGTAATGTAACACACACCCATACAATGCGCACCACCCCGTGATGTTTTTCTCACTCCTACTAGTGAATGTAATGTAACACACACCCATACAATGCGCACCACCCCGTGATGTTTTTCTCACTCCTACTAGTGAATGTAACGTAACACACCCATACAATGCGCACCACCCCGTGATGTTTTTCTCACTCCTACTAGTGAATCTAATGTAACACACACCCATACAATGCGCACCACCCCGAGATGTTTTTCTCACTCCTACTAGTGAATCTAATGTAACACACACCCATACAAGGTGCACCACCCCGTGATGTTTATCTCACTCCTACTAGTGAATGTAATATAACACACACCCATACAAGGCGCACCACCCCGTGATGTTTTTCTCACTCCTACTAGTGAATCTAATGTAACACACACCCATACAATGCGCACCACCCCGAGATGTTTTTCTCACTCCTACTAGTGAATGTAATGTAACACACACCCATACAATGCGCACCACCCCGTGATGTTTTTCTCACTCCTACTAGTGAATCTAATGTAACACACACCCATAAAATGCGGACCACCCCGTGATGTTTTTCTCACTCCTACTAGTGAATGTAATGTAACACACACCCATACAAAGCGCACCACCCCGTGATGTTTTTCTCACTCCTACTAGTGAATCTAATGTAACACACACCCATACAATGCGCACCACCCCGTGATGTTTTTCTCACTCCTACTAGTGAATGTAACGTACACACACCCATACAATGCGCACCACCCCGTGATGTTTTCTCACTCCTACTAGTGAATGTAACGTAACACACACCCATACAATGCGCACCACACCGTGATTTTTTCTCACTCCTACTAGTGAATGTAACGTAACACACACCCATACAATGCGCACCACCCGTGATGATTTTCTCACTCCTACTAGTGAAAGTAACGTAACACACACCCATACAATGCGCACCACCCCGAGATGTTTTTCTCACTCCTACTAGTGAATGTAATGTAACACACACCCATACAATGCGCACCACCCCGTGATGTTTTTCTCACTCCTACTAGTGAATGTAATGTAAACACACACCCATACAATGCGCACCACCCCGTGATGTTTTTCTCACTCCTACTAGTGGATGTAATGTACACACACCCATACAATGGCCACCACCCGTGATGTTTTTCTCACTCCTACTAGTGAATGTATGTAACACACACCCATACAATGCGCACCACCCCGTGATGTTTTTCTCACTCCTACTAGTGAATCTAATGTAACAAACACCCATACAATGCGCACCACCCCGTGATGTTTTTCTCACTCCTACTAGTGAATCTAATGTAACACACACCCATACAATGCGCACCACCCCGTGATGTTTTTCTCACCTTTACTAATGAATCTAATGTAACACACACCCATACAATGCGCACCACCCCGTGATGTTTTTCTCACTGCTACTAGTGAATGTAATGTAACACACACCCATACAATGCGCCCCACCCCGTGAAGTTTTTCTCACTGCTACTAGTGAATGTAATGTAACACACACCCATACAAGGCGCACCACCCCGTGATGTTTTCTCACGCTACTAGTGAATCTAATGTAACACACACCCATACAAGGCGCACCACCAGTGATGTTTTTCTCACTGCTACTAGTGAATCTAATGTAACACACACCCATACAAGGCGCACCACCCCGTGATGTTTTTCTCACTCCTACGAGTGAATCTAATGTAACACACACCCATACAAGGCGCACCACCCCGTGATGTTTTTCTCACTCCTACTAGTGAATCTAATGTAACACACACCCATACAAGTCGCACCACCCCGTGATGTTTTTCTCACTCCTACTAGTGAATCTAATGTAACACACACCCATACAATGCGCACCACCCCGTGATGTTTTTCTCACTCCTACTAGTGAATCTAATGTAACACACACCCATACAAGGCGCACCACCCCGTGATGTTTTTCTCACTCCTACTAGTGAATGTAATGTAACACACACCCATACAAGGCGCACCACCCCGTAATGCTTTTCTCACTCCTACTAGTGAATGTAATGTAACACACACCCATACAATGCGCACCACCCCGTGATGTTTTTCTCAATCCTACTAGTGAATGTAATGTAACACACACCCATACAATGCGCACCACCCCGTGATGTTTTTCTCACTCCTACTAGTGAATCTAATGTAACACACACCCATACAATGCGCACCACCCCGTGATGTTTTTCTCACTCCTACTAGTGAATGTAACGTAACACACACCCATTACAATGCGCACCACTCCCGTGATGTTTTTCTCACTCCTACTAGTGAATGTAACGTACACACACACATACAATGCGCACCACACCGTGATTTTTTTCTCACTCCTACTAGTGAATGTAACGTAACACACACCCATACAATGCGCACCACCCCGTGATGATTTTCTCACTCCTACTAGTGAAAGTAACGTAACACACACCCATACAATGCGCACCACCCGAGATGTTTTTCTCCCTCCTACTAGTGAATGTAATGTAACACACACCCATACAATGCGCACCACCCCGTGATGTTTTTCTCACTCCTACTAGTGAATGTAATGTAACACACTCCCATACAGTGCGCACCACCCCGTGATGTTTTTCTCACTCCTACTAGTGAATGTAATGTAACACACACCCATACAGTGCGCACCGCCCCGTGATGTTTTTCTCACTCCTACTAGTGAATGTAATGTAACACACACCCATACAAGGCGCACCACCCGTGATGTTTTTCTCACTCCTACTAGTGAATGTAATGTAACACACACCCATACAATGCGCACCACCCCGTGATGTTTTTCTCACTCCTACTAGTGAATCTAATGTAACACACTCCCATACAATGCGCACCCCCCGTGATGTTTTTCTCACTCCTTCTAGTGAATGTAATGTAACACACACCCATACAATGCGCACCACCCGTGATGTTTTTCTCACTCCTACTAGTGAATGTAATGTAACACACACCCATACAAGTCGCACCACCCCGTGATGTTTTTCTCACTCCTACTAGTGAATCTAATGTAACACACACCCATACAAGTCGCACCACCCGTGATGTTTTTCTCACTCCTACTAGTGAATCTAATGTAACACACACCCATACAATGCGCACCACCCCGTGATGATTTTCTCACTCCTACTAGTGAATGTAATGTAACACACACCCATACAATGCGCACCACCCGTGATGTTTTTCTCACTCCTACTAGTAAATGTAATGTAACACACACCCATACAATGCGCACCACCCCGTGATGTTTTTCTCACTCCTACTAGTGAATCTAATGTAACACACACCCATAAAATGCGCACCACCCCGTGATGTTTTTCTCACTCTTACTAGTGAATCTAATGTAACACACACCCATACAATGTGCACCACCCCTGATGTTTTTCTCACTCCTACTATGAATGTAATGTAACACACACCCATACAAGGCGCACCACCCCGTGATGTTTTTCTCACTCCTACTAGTGAATGTAATGTAACACACACCCATACAAGGCGCACCACCCGTGATGTTTTTCTCACTCCTACTAGTGAATGTAATGTAACACACACCCATACAAGGCGCACCACCCCGTGATGTTTTTCTCACTCCTACTTGTGAATGTAATGTAACACACACCATACAAGGCGCACCACCCCGTGATGTTTTTCTCACTCCTACTAGTGAATGTAATGTAACACACACCCATACAAGGCGAACCCACCCCGTGATGTTTTTCTCACTCCTACTAGTGAATGTAATGTAACACACACCCATACAAGGCGCACCACCCCATGATGTTTTTCTCACTCCTACTAGTGAATCTAATGTAACACACACCATACAAGGCCACCACCCCGTGATGTTTTTCTCACTCCTACTAGTGAATCTAATGTAACACACACCCATACAAGCGCACCACCCCGTGATGTTTATCTCACTCCTACTAGTGAATGTAATGTAACACACACCCATACAAGGCGCACCACCCCGTGATGTTTTTCTCACTCCTACTAGTGAATCTAATGCAACACACACCCATACAATGCGCACCACCCCGTGATGTTTTTCTCACTCCTACTAGTGAATGTAATGTAACACACACCCATACAATGCGCACCACCCCGTGATGTTTTTCTCACTCCTACTAGTGAATCTAATGTAACACACACCCATACAATGCGCACCACCCAGTGATGTTTTTCTCACTCCTACTAGTGAATGTAATGTAACACACTCCATCCAGTGCGCACCACCCAGTGATGTTTTTCTCACTCCTACTAGTGAATGTAATGTAACACACACCCATACAGTGCGCACCACCCCGTGATGTTTTTCTCACTCCTACTAGTGAATGTAATGTAACACACACCCATACAAGGCGCACCACCCCGTGATGTTTTTCTCACTCCTACTAGTGAATGTAATGTAACACACACCCATACAATGCGCACCACCCCGTGATGTTTTTCTCACTGCTACTAGTGAATCTAATGTAACACACACCCATACAATGCGCACCACCCCGTGATGTTTTTCTCACTCCTTCTAGTGAATGTAATGTAACACACACCCATACAATGCGCACCACCCCGTGATGTTTTTCCTCACTCCTACTAGTGAATCTAATGTAACACACACCCATACAATGCGCACCACCCCGTGATGTTTTTCTCACTGCTACTAGTGAATGTAATGTAACACACACCCATACAATGCGCCCCACCCCGTGATGTTTTTCTCACTGCTACTAGTGAATGTAATGTAACACACACCCATACAAGGCGCACCACCCCGTGATGTTTTTCTCACTGCTACTAGTGAATCTAATGTAACACACACCCATACAAGGCGCACCACCCAGTGATGTTTTTCTCACTCCTACTAGTGAATCTAATGTAACACACACCCATACAAGGCGCACCACCCGTGATGTTTTTCTCACTCCTACGAGTGAATCTAATGTAACACACACCCATACAATGCGCACCACCCCGTGATGTTTTTCTCACTCCTACTAGTGAATCTAATGTAACACACACCCATACAATGCGCACCACCCCGTGATGTTTTCCTCACTCCTACTAGTGAATCTAATGTAACACACACCCATCCAATGCGCACCACCCCGTGATGTTTTTCTCACTCCTACTAGTGAATCTAATGTAACACACACCCATACAAGGCGCACCACCCCGTGATGTTTTTCTCACTCCTACTAGTGAATCTAATGTAACACACACCCATACAATGCGCACCACCCCGAGATGTTTTTCTCACTCCTACTAGTGAATGTAATGTAACACACACCCATACAAGGTGCACCACCCCGTGATGTTTATCTCACCCTACTAGTGAATGTAATATAACACACACCCATACAAGGCGCACCACCCCGTGATGTTTTTCTCACTCCTACTAGTGAATCTAATGTAACACACACCCATACAATGCGCACCACCCCGAGATGTTTTCTCACTCCTACTAGTGAATGTATGTAACACACACCCATACAATGCGCACCACCCCGTGATGTTTATCTCACTCCTACTAGTGAATGTAATATAACACACACCCATACAAGGCGCACCACCCCGTGATGTTTTTCTCACTCCTACTAGTGAATCTAATGTAACACACACCCATACATGCGCACCACCCCGAGATGTTTTTCTCACTCCTACTAGTGAATGTAATGTAACACACACCCATACAATGCGCACCACCCCGTGATGTTTTTCTCACTCCTACTAGTGAATCTAATGTAACACACACCCATAAAATGCGGACCACCCCGTGATGTTTTTCTCACTCCTACTAGTGAATGTAATGTAACACACACCCATACAAAGCGCACCACCCGTGATGTTTTTCTCACTCCTACTAGTGAATCTAATGTAACACACACCCATACAATGCGCACCACCCCGTGATGTTTTTCTCACTCCTACTAGTGAATGTAACGTAACACACACCCATACAATGCGCACCACCCGTGATGTTTTTCTCACTCCTACTAGTGAATGTAACGTAACACACACCCATACAATGCGCACCACACCGTGATTTTTTTCTCACTCCTACTAGTGAATGTAACGTAACACACACCCATACAATGCGCACCACCCCGTGATGATTTTCTCACTCCTACTAGTGAAAGTAACGTAACACACACCCATACAATGCGCACCACCCCGAGATGTTTTTCTCACTCCTACTAGTGAATGTAATGTAACACACACCCATACAATGCGCACCACCCCGTGATGTTTTTCTCACTCCTACTAGTGAATGTAATGTAACACACACCCATACAATGCGCACCACCCCGTGATGTTTTTCTCACTCCTACTAGTGGATGTAATGTAACACACACCCATACAATGCGCACCACCCCGTGATGTTTTTCTCACTCCTACTAGTGAATGTAATGTAACACACACCCATACAATGCGCACCACCCCGTGATGTTTTTCTCACTCCTACTAGTGATCTAATGTAACAAACACCCATACAATGCGCACCACCCCGTGATGTTTTTCTCACTCCTACTAGTGAATCTAATGTAACACACACCCATAACAATGCGCACCACCCGTGATGTTTTTCTCACCTTTACTAATGAATCTAATGTAACACACACCCATACAATGCGCACCACCCCGTGATGTTTTTCTCACTGCTACTAGTGAATGTAATGTAACACACACACATACAATGCGCCCCACCCCGTGAAGTTTTTCTCACTGCTACTAGTGAATGTAATGTAACACACACCCATACAAGGCGCACCACCCCGTGATGTTTTTCTCACTGCTACTAGTGAATCTAATGTAACACACACCCATACAAGGCGCACCACCCAGTGATGTTTTTCTCACTGCTACTAGTGAATCTAATGTAACACACACCCATACAAGGCGCACCACCCCGTGATGTTTTTCTCACTCCTACGAGTGAATCTAATGTAACACACACCCATACAAGGCGCACCACCCCGTGATGTTTTTCTCACTCCTACTAGTGAATCTAATGTAACACACACCCATACAAGTCCGCACCACCCGTGATGTTTTTCTCACTCCTACTAGTGAATCTAATGTAACACACACCCATACAATGCGCACCACCCCGTGATGTTTTTCTCACTCCTACTAGTGAATCTAATGTAACACACACCCATACAAGGCGCACCACCCCGTGATGTTTTTCTCACTCCTACTAGTGAATGTAATGTACACACACCCATACAAGGCGCACCACCCCGTAATGCTTTTCTCACTCCTACTAGTGAATGTAATGTAACACACACCCATACAATGCGCACCACCCGTGATGTTTTTCTCAATCCTACTAGTGAATGTAATGTAACACACACCCATACAATGCGCACCACCCCGTGATGTTTTTCTCACTCCTACTAGTGAATCTAATGTAACACACACCCATACAATGCGCACCACCCGTGATGTTTTTCTCACTCCTACTAGTGAATGTAACGTAACACACACCCATACAATGCGCACCACTCCGTGATGTTTTTCTCACTCCTACTAGTGAATGTAACGTAACACACACACATACAATGCGCACCACACCGTGATTTTTTCTCACTCCTACTAGTGAATGTAACGTAACACACACCCATACAATGCGCACCACCCCGTGATGATTTTCTCACTCCTACTAGTGAAGTAACGTAACACACACCCATACAATGCGCACCACCCCGAGATGTTTTTCTCCCTCCTACTAGTGAATGTAATGTAACACACACCCATACAATGCGCACCACCCCGTGATGTTTTTCTCACTCCTACTAGTGAATGTATGTAACACATCCCATACAGTGCGCACCACCCCGTGATGTTTTTCTCACTCCTACTAGTGAATGTAATGTAACACACACCCATACAGTGCGCACCGCCCCGTGATGTTTTTCTCACTCCTACTAGTGAATGTAATGTAACACACACCCATACAAGGCGCACCACCCCGTGATGTTTTTCTCACTCCTACTAGTGAATGTAATGTAACACACACCCATACAATGCGCACCACCCCGTGATGTTTTTCTCACTCCTACTAGTGAATCTAATGTAACACACTCCCATACAATGCGCACCACCCCGTGATGTTTTCTCACTCCTTCTAGTGAATGTAATGTAACACACACCCATACATGCGCACCACCCGTGATGTTTTTCTCACTCCTACTAGTGAATGTAATGTAACACACACCCATACAAGTCGCACCACCCCGTGATGTTTTTCTCACTCCTACTAGTGAATCTAATGTAACACACACCCATACAAGTCGCACCACCCCGTGATGTTTTTCTCACTCCTACTAGTGAATCTAATGTAACACACACCCATACAATGCGCACCACCCCGTGATGATTTTCTCACTCCTACTAGTGAATGTAATGTAACACACACCCATACAATGCGCACCACCCCGTGATGTTTTTCTCACTCCTACTAGTAAATGTAATGTAACACACACCCATACAATGCGCACCACCCCGTGATGTTTTTCTCACTCCTACTAGTGAATCTAATGTAACACACACCCATAAAATGCGCACCACCCCGTGATGTTTTTCTCACTCTTACTAGTGAATCTAATGTAACACACACCCATACAATGTGCACCACCCCGTGATGTTTTTCTCACTCCTACTAGTGAATGTAATGTAACACACACCCATACAAGGCGCACCACCCCGTGATGTTTTTCTCACTCCTACTAGTGAATGTAATGTAACACACACCCATACAAGGCGCACCACCCCGTGATGTTTTTCTCACTCCTACTAGTGAATGTAATGTAACACACACCCATACAAGGCGCACCACCCCGTGATGTTTTTCTCACTCCTACTTGTGAATGTAATGTAACACACACCCATACAAGGCGCACCACCCCGTGATGTTTTTCTCACTCCTACTAGTGAATGTAATGTAACACACACCCATACAAGGCGAACCACCCCGTGATGTTTTTCTCACTCCTACTAGTGAATGTAATGTAACACACACCCATACAAGGCGCACCACCCCATGATGTTTTTTCTCACTCCTACTAGTGAATCTAATGTAACACACACCCATACAAGGCGCACCACCCCGTGATGTTTTTCTCACTCCTACTAGTGAATCTTAATGTAACACACACCCATACAAGGCGCACCACCCGTGATGTTTATCTCACTCCTACTAGTGAATGTAATGTAACACACACCCATACAAGGCGCACCACCCCGTGATGTTTTTCTCACTCCTACTAGTGAATCTAATGCAACACACACCCATACAATGCGCACCACCCCGTGATGTTTTTCTCACTCCTACTAGTGAATGTAATGTAACACACACCCATACAATGCGCACCACCCCGTGATGTTTTTCTCACTCCTACTAGTGAATCTAATGTAACACACACCATACAATGCGCACCACCCAGTGATGTTTTTCTCACTCCTACTAGTGAATGTAATGTAACACACTCCCATACAGTGCGCACCACCCAGTGATGTTTTTCTCACTCCTACTAGTGAATGTATGTAACACACACCCATACAGTGCGCACCACCCCGTGATGTTTTTCTCACTCCTACTAGTGAATGTAATGTAACACACACCCATACAAGGCGCACCACCCCGTGATGTTTTTCTCACTCCTACTAGTGAATGTAATGTAACACACACCCATACAATGCGCACCACCCCGTGATGTTTTTCTCACTGCTATAGTGAATCTAATGTAACACACACCCATACAATGCGCACCACCCCGTGATGTTTTTCTCACTCCTTCTAGTGAATGTAATGTAACACACACCCATACAATGCGCACCACCCCGTGATGTTTTTCTCACTTCCTACTAGTGAATCTAATGTAACACACACCCATACAATGCGCACCACCCGTGATGTTTTCTCACTGCTACTAGTGAATGTAATGTAACACACACCCATACAATGCGCCCCCACCCCGTGATGTTTTTCTCACTGCTACTAGTGAATGTAATGTAACACACACCCATACAAGGCGCACCACCCCGTGATGTTTTTCTCACTGCTACTAGTGAATCTAATGTAACACACACCCATACAAGGCGCACCACCCAGTGATGTTTTTCTCACTCCTACTAGTGAATCTAATGTAACACACACCCATACAAGGCGCACCACCCGTGATGTTTTTCTCACTCCTACGAGTGAATCTAATGTAACACACACCCATACATGCGCACCACCCCGTGATGTTTTTCTCACTCCTACTAGTGAATCTAATGTAACACACACCCATACAATGCGCACCACCCCGTGATGTTTTCCTCACTCCTACTAGTGAATCTAATGTAACACACACCCATCCAATGCGCACCACCCGTGATGTTTTTCTCACTCCTACTAGTGAATCTAATGTAACACACACCCATACAAGGCGCACCACCCCGTGATGTTTTTCTCACTCCTACTAGTGAATCTAATGTAACACACACCCATACAATGCGCACCACCCGAGATGTTTTTCTCACTCCTACTAGTGAATGTAATGTAACACACACCCATACAAGGTGCACCCACCCCGTGATGTTTATCTCACTCCTACTAGTGAATGTAATATAACACACACCCATACAAGGCGCACCACCCGTGATGTTTTTCTCACTCCTACTAGTGATCTAATGTAACACACACCCATACAATGCGCACCACCCCGAGATGTTTTCTCACTCCTCTAGTGGATGTAATGTAACACACACCCATACAATGCGCACCACCCCGTGATGTTTTTCTCACTCCTACTAGTGAATCTAATGTAACACACACCCATAAAATGCGGACCACCCCTGATGTTTTTCTCACTCCTACTAGTGAATGTAATGTAACACACACCCATACAATGCGCACCACCCCGTGATGTTTTTCTCACTCCTACTAGTGAATGTAATGTAACACACACCCATACAATGCGCACCACCCCGTGATGTTTTTCTCACTCCTACTAGTGGATGTAATGTAACACACACCCATACAATGCGCACCACCCGTGATGTTTTTCTCACTCCTACTAGTGAATGTAATGTAACACACACCCATACAATGCGCACCACCCCGTGATGTTTTTCTCACTCCTACTAGTGAATCTAATGTAACAAACACCCATACAATGCGCACCACCCCGTGATGTTTTTCTCCACTCCTACTAGTGAATCTAATGTAACACACACCCATACAATGCGCACCACCCCGTGATGTTTTTCTCACCTTTACTAATGAATCTAATGTAACACACACCCATACAATGCGCACCACCCCGTGATGTTTTTCTCACTGCTACTAGTGAATGTAATGTAACACACACCCCATACAATGCGCCCCACCCCGTGAAGTTTTTCTCACTGCTACTAGTGAATGTAATGTAACACACCCCATACAAGGCGCACCACCCCGTGATGTTTTTCTCACTGCTACTAGTGAATCTATGTAACACACACCCTACAAGGGCACCACCCAGTGATGTTTTTCTCACTGCTACTATGAATCTAATGTAACACACCCATACAAGGCGCACCACCCCGTGATGTTTTTTCTCACTCCTACGAGTGAATCTAATGTAACACACACCCATACAAGGCGCACCACCCCGTGATGTTTTTCTCACTCCTACTAGTGAATCTAATGTAACACACACCATACAAGTCGCACCACCCGTGATGTTTTTCTCACTCCTACTAGTGAATCTAATGTAACCACACCCATACAATGCGCACCACCCGTGATGTTTTTCTCACTCCTACTAGTGAATCTAATGTAACACACACCCATACAAGGCGCACCACCCCGTGATGTTTTTCTCACTCCTACTAGTGAATGTAATGTAACACACACCCATACAAGGCGCACCACCCCGTAATGCTTTTCTCACTCCTACTAGTGAATGTAATGTAACCACACCATACAATGCGCACCACCCGTGATGTTTTTCTCAATCCTACTAGTGAATGTAATGTTGAACACACACCCATACAATGCGCACCACCCGTGAGTTTTCTACTCCTACTAGTGAATCTAATGTAACACACACCCATACAATTGCGACACCCGTGATGTTTCTCACTCTACTAGTGAATGTAACGTAACACACACCATACAATGCGCACCACTCCGTGATGTTTTTCTCACTCCTACTAGTGAATGTACGTAACACACACACATACAATGCGCACCACACCGTGATTTTTTTCTCACTCCTACTAGTGAATGTAACGTAACACACACCCATACAATGCGCACCACCCCGTGATGATTTTCTCACTCCTACTAGTGAAAGTACGTAACACACACCCATACAATGCGCACCACCCCGAGATGTTTTTCTCCCTCCTACTAGTGAATGTAATGTAACACACACCATACAATGCGCACCACCCGTGATGTTGTTCTCACTCCTACTAGTGAATGTAATGTAACACACTCCATACAGTGCGCACCACCCGTGATGTTTTTCTCACTCCTACTAGTGAATGTAATGTAACACACACCCATACATGCGCACCACCCCGTGATGTTTTTCTCACTCCTACTAGTGAATGTAATGTAACACACACCCATACAAGGCGCACCACCCCGTGATGTTTTTCTCACTCCTACTAGTGAATGTAATGTAACACACACCATACATGCGCACCCCGTGATGTTTTTCTCACTCCTACTAGTGAATCTATGTAACACACTCCATACATGCGCACCACCCCGTGATGTTTTTCCACTCCTTCTAGTGAATGTAATGTAACACACACCCATACAATGCGCCCACCCCGTGATGTTTTTCTCACTCCTACTAGTGAATGTAATGTAAACACACCCATACAAGTCGCACCACCCGTGATGTTTTTCTCACTCCTACTAGTGAATCTAATGTAACACACACCCATACAAGTCGCACCACCCGTGATGTTTTTCTCACTCCTACTAGTGAATCTAATGTAACACACACCCATACAATGCGCACCACCCGTGATGATTTTCTCACTCCTACTAGTGAATGTAATGTAACACACACCCATACAATGCGCACCACCCCGTGATGTTTTCTCACTCCTACTAGTAAATGTAATGTAACACACACCCATACAATTGCGCACCACCCCGTGATGTTTTCTCACTCCTACTAGTGAATCTAATGTAACACACACCCATAAAATGCGCACCACCCCGTGATGTTTTCTCACTCTTACTAGTGAATCTAATGTAACACACACCCATAC